>NC_056434.1:20418116-20605616 GCF_018296145.1 Oncorhynchus tshawytscha | reverse complement strand
CACAGGCAAAGTTATATCAAGTGGTCTTGAGCCAGGAAAGCCCCTCCGGCGGAACCACACACACAGACGTGCTAACACACACACACACACGCACGCACGCACGCACGCACGCACACACACACACACACACACACACACACACACACACACACACACACACACACACACACACACACACTCAAACACACACACACAGTGCGGGTTGGCTGGTTCTGGGACTGGGAGAGGGAAGAGAGGGCTGGCAGCGCTGGGTCCCTGGGCTCTAGGGCCAGGGGCAGTGCTGGGCGACCCCTGCTAGCCTCTCTCCTCCATATTGATTTGCTACTCCACGCTGCCGAGGAGCAACTTGCCAGCGGGGATGAGAGCCTACTTTGCCTCCCCTCGCCTCGACTCGCCTGCCCACTCCGCCGTTGCCTGGCTGGCCCCAGCCAGCTCCCTGAGACCCCTGCACGGAGCAGAGAAGAGCCAGAGAGCCTATGGCCATCCACTACTGGGTTCACCTGCTCCCTGGTTCACCACTCACTGCTCCATTCTTTTCCTCTCCTTCCACCCACTCCCACTCTCCTTCTCTTCCGAATCTTCTTTCTCTCTGTTTCTCCTGCTCCTGCACACAAATAACAAGAGACAAGGAGAAAAACAACAAGTTGAGCTTAAGTTGCCCACTCCAGATGTCAATCCTGTGCTTTGATCAGGAAGATGTGGGGGGTGAATCTTTTGGCATCATCTCAATTTGTGAGATGACTCTCAAACCAACCCACCCACCCACCACCACCCCTCCCCGCGTGAGGAAAATCTGAAATGGGAGAATGTTGAGTTAAGTGTGTCAGGCAGGAAGAAACTGGCAAATGTAATCTGAGCTATTAGTCTGATGCTTTCCCTACAGCCAGTGACAGCATCTGGTCCTATTATAAAAATCAGCATAGTGCTGTTGGAATTCATAAACATAATCCTGTTTACCAATAACCTCCAAATCCCCAACCCCAAAGGTCCACCAAGTTTGGGGTATTTTGCAATTACCAGTATATAGGTAACCCCCCAAAAAAATAATAAAAAACTGTGCAATAGAGAAAGTCAAACTCTGCTTCACTGCCTTAGCTGTGCCGGCACCGACAGAGATGGTCGCTTTGCGTTCCTAGGAATCTATGCAGTATTTCGTTTTTTTATATATTATTTCTTACATTGTTAGATTCTTATGGAATTCTTATGTCTTATTACATACAGCCGGGAGGAACTATTGGATATAAGAGCAACATCACCTCACCAACATTACAGGAATATGATTTTCCCGAAGCGGATCCTCTGTTTGGTCCACCACCCAGGACAATTGATCTCATCACAGCCGGCGACCAAAAACAACGGCGACGCAGAAGGGTCAGACGGTGGGGTCTTCTGGTCAGGCTCCATAGACGGGCAAATCGCACACCGCTCCCGAGTTTACTACTAGCCAATGTCCAGTCTCTTGACAACAAGGTAGACGAAATCTGAGCAATGGTTGCCTTCCAGAAAGACATCAGAGATTGTAATATTCTCTGTTTCACGGAAACATGGCTCACTCGGGATACGTTATCAGAGTCGGTACAGTCAACTGGTTTCTTCCCGCATCGCGCCGACAGAAACAAACATCTCTCTGGTAAGAAGAAGGGTGTATGCCTTATGATTAACGAGACATGGTGTGATCACAACAACATACAGGAACTCAAGTACTTTTGTTCACCTGACCTAGAATTCCTTACAATCAAATGCTGCAATTCTCTTTGATTATAATCACAGTCGTGCATATCCCCCCCAAGAAGACACATCGACGGCCCTGAAAGAACTTCATTGGACTCGATGTAAACTAGAAACCACATATCCTGAGGCTGCATTTATTGTAGCTGGGGATTTTAACAAGGCTAATCTGGAAACAAGGCTCCCTAAATAGTATCAGCATGTCGAATGCGCGACCCGGGCTGGCAAAACCCTGGATCATTGTTATTCTATCTTCCGCGATGCATACAAAGCCCTCCCCCGTCCTCCTTTTGTAAAATCTGACCATGACTCCATTTTTTTACTCCCAGCCTATAGACAGAAACTAAAACAGGAAACTCCCGTGCTCAGCTATGTTCAACGCTGGTCTGACCAATCGGATTCCACGCTTCAAGATTGCTTCAAACACGTGGACTGGGATATGTTCTGCATAGCGTCAGACAACAACATTGATGAATACGCTGATTCGGTGATTGAGTTTAGTAGCAAGTGCATCGGTGATGTTGTACCCACAGCGACTATTTAAACCTTCCCCAACCAGAAACCGTGGATTGATGGCAAAACTGAAAGCACGAACCACGGCTTTTAATCAGGGCAAGGCGACCGGAAACATGACCGAATACAAATACTGTAGATATTCCCTCCGCAAAGCAATCAAACAAGCTAAGCGTCAGCATAGAGACAAAGTAGAGTCGGCACAGACACGAGAGGTATGTGGCAGGGTCTACAGTCAATCATGGACTACAAAAAGAAAACCAGCACCGTCGCGGACCACGATGTCTTGCTCCCAGACAAACTAAACAACTTCTTTGCTCGCTTTGAGGACAATACAGTCCCACCGACACGGCCTGCTACCAAAACCTGTGGGCTCTCCTTCACTGCAGCCAACGTGAGTAAAACATTTAAACGTGTTAACCCTTGCAAGGCTGCAGGCCCAGACGGCATCCCCAGCCGCGTCCTCAGAGCATGTGCAGACCAGCTGGCTGGTGTGTTTACGGACATATTCAATCAAACCTTATCCCAGTCTGCTGTTCCCACATGCTTCAAGAGGGCCACCATTGTTCCTGTTCCCAAGAAAGCTAAGGTAACTGAGCTAAATGACTATCGCCCCATAGCACTCACTTCCGTCATCATGGAGTCCTTTGAGAGACTAGTCAAGGACCATATCACCTCCACCCTACCTGACACCCTAGACCCACTACAATTTGCTTACCGCCCCAATAGGTCCACAGACGACGCAATCGCAATCACACTACACTGCACACCGCCCTAACCCATCCGGACAAGAGGAATACCTATGTAAGAATGCTGTTCATTGACTAGAGCTCAGCATTTAACACCATAGTACCCTCCAAACTCGTCATTAAGCTCGAGACCCTGGGCCTCGACCCCGCCCTGTGCAACTGGGTCCTGGACTTCCTGACGGGCCGCCCCCAGGTGGTGAGGGTAGGAAACAACATCTCCACCCCACTGATCCTCAACACTGGGGCCCCACAAGGGTGCGTTCTCAGCCCTCTCCTGTACTCCCTGTTCATCCATGACTGCGTGGCCATGCACGCCTCCAACTCAATCATCAAGTTTGCAGACGACACTACAGTGGTAGGCTTGATTACCAACAACGACGAGACGGCCTACAGGAAGGAGGTGAGGGCCCTTGGAGTGTGGTGTCAGGAAAATAACCTCACACTCAATGTCAACAAAACAAAGGAGATGATCGTGGACTTCAGGAAACAGGAGAGGGAGCAGCCCCCTATCCACATCAACAGGACAGTAGTGGAGAAGGTGGAAAGTTTTAAGTTCCTCTGCGTACACATCACGAACAAACTGAAATGGTCCACCCACAGAGACAGCGTGGTGAAGAAGGAGCAATAGCGCCTCTTCAACCTCAGGAGGCTTGTCACCAAAAACACTCACAAACTTTTACAGATGCACAATTGGGCTGTATCACCGCCTGGTATGGCAACTGCTCCGCCCACAACCCTAAGGCTCTCCAGAGGGTAGCGAGGTCTGCACAAAGCATCACCGGGGGCAAACTACCTGCTCTCCAGGATACCTACACCAGCCAATGTCACAGGAAGGCCAAAAAGATCATCAAGGACAACAACCACCCGAGCCACTGCCTGTTCAATAAAATTTGATTTGATTTGTTTTTTTATTTAGCTATTTGGCACATATTGAATATGGTGGTATACGAGTGTGTTAGCCAGTGTCTTCAGAAACTTTGTTAAAAAACACTTTTGTATTGTCTAAAATTATTCAAATGGTTTCAGCACCCTCTTATTATGTTAACGGTGGGGGACATTTCTTCATGCGCTCAGGATCCATTATGTTCTTCAACTGTGAAAAACCATGGCCAAACTCAACCCTGTCCATCCCTTACCTTCATCACACCACTACCACCACACAACCTGGAGCCCCCCCCTCTCCTCCTCTCTTCCTCTCTCCTCCTCTCTCCTCCTCTCTCCTCTTCTCTCCTCCTCTCTCCTCTTCTCTGCTCCTCTCTTCCTCTCTCCTCCTCTCTCCTCTTCTCTGCTCCTCTCTTCCTCTCTCCTCCACTCTCCTCCTCTCTTCCTCTCTCTTCCTCTATCCTCCTCTCTCTTCCTCTCTCCTCTTCTCTCCTCTTCTCTCCTCTCTTGTCCTCTCTCTTCCTCTCTCCTCTATCCTCCACTCCTCCTCTCTTCCTCTCTCCTCCTCTTTCCTCCCTCTCCTCCACTCCTCCTCTCTCCTCCTCTCTCCTCCTCTCTCTTCCTCTATGGTCCTCTCTCCTCCTCTCTCCTGCTCTCTCTTCCTATCTCCTCCTCACTCTTCCTATCTCCTCCTCTCTCTTTCTCTCTCTTCCTTTCTCTTCCTTAATCCTCCTCTCTCCGCCACTCTTCCTCTCTCCTCCTTTATCTTCCTCTCTCCTCCTCTCTCTTCCTCTCTCCTCCACTCCTCCTCCACTTCTCCTCTCTCCTCCTCTCTCTTCCTATCTCCCCCTCTCTCCTCCTTTCTCCTTCTCTCTCTTCCTCTCTCCTCCTCTTTCCTCCTCTCTCCTCCTCTTTCCACCTCTCTGCCTCACTCTTCCCCTCTCCTCCTCTTGCCTCCTCTCTCTTCCGTTCTCCTCCTCTCTCCTCCTCTCTTTTCCTCTCTCCTCCACTCCTCCTCCACTCCTCCTCTCTCTTCCTCTCTCCTCCTCTCTCCTCCTCTCTCTTCATCTCTCCTCCTCTCTCCTCCTCTCTCTTCCTTTCTCCTCCCTCTCTCCTAATCACTCTTCCTCTCTCCTCCTCTCTCCTCCACTCCTCCTCTCTCTTCCTCTATCCTCCTCTCTCTTCCTGTCCCCTCCTCTCTCTTCCTTTCTCCTCCTCTCTCCTCCACTCCTTCTCTCTCCTCCTCTTTCCTCCTCTCTCCTCCACTCCTCCTCTCTCTTCCTATCTCCTCCTCTCTCTTATTTTCTCCTCCTCTCTCCTCCTCTCCTCCTCTCCTCCTCTTTCATCCTCTCTCCTCCACTCCTTCTCTCTCCTCCTCTCTCTTCCTTTCTCCTCCTTTCTCCTCCTTTCTTCTCCTCTCTCCTCCTCTCCTCCTCTCTCATCCTCTTTTCTCCTCTCTCTTCCTGTCTCCTCCTCTCTCCTCCCTCTCTCCTCTTCTCTCCTCCTCTCTCCTCCTGTCTCTTCCTTTCTCCTCCTCTCTCCTCCACTTCTCCTCTCTCCTCCTCTCTTCCTCCTCTCTATTCCTGTCTCCTCCTATCTCCTCTCTCTCCTCTTCCTGTCTCTTTCCTCCTCTCTCTTCCTTTCTCCTCCTTTCTCCTCCTCTCTTTTCCTCTCTCCTCTCTTCTCTTCTCCTCTCTCCTCCTTTATCCGCCTCACTCTTCATCTCACCTCCTCTCTTTTCCTCTCTCCACTTCTCTTCTCTCTCTCTCCTCCACTATCCTCCTCCTCTCTTCCTGTCTCATCCTCTCTACTCCTCTCTCTCCTCTCTCCTCCTGTCTCTTCCCTTCTCCTCCTCTCTCCTCCACTTATCCTCTCTCCTCCTCTTTCCTCCTCTCTCCTCCTGTCTCCTCTTCTCTCCTCCTCTCTCCTCCTCTCTCTTCCTCTCTCCTCTTTCTCCTCCTCCTCTCTACTCCTTTCTCCTCCTTTCTCCTCTCTCCTCCTCTCTCTCTCTTCCTTCTCTCCTCCTATCTCCTCCTCTCTCTTCCTTTCTCCTCCTTTCTCCTCCTTTCTTCTCCTCTCTCCTCCTCTCCTCCTCTCTCATCCTCTTTTCTCCTCTCTCTTCCTCCTTTCTCCTCTCTCCTCCTCTCTCTTCCTTTCTACTCCCCTCTCCTCCTCTCTCGTCCTCTCTCCTCCTTACTCCTCCTCTCTCCTCTTCTCTCCTCCTCTCTCCCCGTCTCTTCCGTTCTCCTTCTCTCTCCTCCTGTTTCCTCCTCTTTCCTCCTTTCTCCTCTCCTCCTCCTTTTTCCTCCTCTCTCATCCTCTCTCTTCCTGTCTCTTCTTCTCTCCTCCTATCTCCTCCTCTCTCTTTCTTTCTCCTACTCTCTACTCCTCTTTCCTCCTCTCTCCTCCTCTCTCCTCCTCTCCTCCTCTCTCCTCCTCTCTTTCTTTCTCCTCCCCTCTCCTGCTTTCTCTTCCTCTCTCCTCCTCTATCCTTCTCTCTCTCCTCCTCACTCCTCCTCTTGCCTCCTCTCTCTTCCGTTCTCCTCCTCTCTCCTCCTCTCTTTTCCTCTCTCCTCTCTTTTCCTCTCTCCTCCACTCCTCCTCCTCCTCCTCCACTCCTCCTCTCTCCTCCTCTCTCTTCCTCTCTCTTCCTCTCTCTTCCTCTCTCCTCCTCTCTCCTCCTCTCTCCTCCTCTTTCCACCTCTCTCCTCTCCTCTTTCTCTCCTCACTCTTCATCTCTCCTCCTCTCTCTTCCTTTCTCCTCCTCTCTCCTCCACTCCTCCTCTCTCTTCCTCTATCCTCCTCTCTCTTCCTGTCCCCTCCTCTCTCTTCCTTTCTCCTCCTCTCTCCTCCTCTCCTTCTCTCTCCTCCTCTTTCCTCCTCTCTCCCCCTCTCTCTTCCTGTCTCCTCTTCTCTCCTCCTATCTCCTCCTCTCTATTATTTTCTCCTCCTCTCTCCTCCTCTTTCATCCTCTCTCCTCCACTCCTTCTCTCTCCTCCTCCTCTCTCTTCCTTTCTCCTCCTTTCTCCTCCTCTCTTTCCTCTCTCTTCTCTTCTCTTCTCTCCTCCTTTACCCTCCTCTCTCTTCCTGTCTCCTCCTCTCTACTCCTCTCTCCTCTTCTCTCCTCCTCTCTCCTCCTGTCTCTTCCTTTCTCCTCCTCTCTTCCTTTCTACTCCACTCTCCTCCTCTCTCTTCCTCTCTCCTCCTTTCTTCTCCTCTCTCCTCCTCTCTCCTCCACTCCTCCTCTCTCCTCCTCTCTCTTCCCTCTCCTCCTCTCTCCTCCTCTCCTCCCTCTCCTTCCTCCTCTTTCCTCTACTCTCCCCCTCACTCTTCCTCTCTCCTCCTCTCTCCTCCACTCCTCCTCTCTCCTTCTCTCTCTTCCTCTATCCTCCTCTCCCTTCATGTCTCCTCCTCTCTCTTCTTCTCTCTACTCCTTTCTCATCCTCTCTCCTCCTCTCTCCTCCTCTCTTCTCCTCTCTTCTCCTCTCTTCTCCTCTCTCCTCCTCTCTCTTCCCCTCTCCTCCACTCGTCCTCTCTCGTCCTCTCTCGTCCTCTCTCTTCCTCTCTCCTCCTCTCTCCTCCTCTCTCTTCATTTCTCCTCCTCTCACCTCCACTCCTCCTCTGTCCTCCTCTCTCTCCCTCTGTCCTCCTCTCTCCTCCACTCCTCCTCTCTCCTCCTCTCTCTTCCTCTCTCCTCTTCCACTGTTACAAAAAAATCTATAAAATCCACAGGGTTATTTCCACATGGAGAAAATAAAGAAATACACCTCCGGAGTGTCTGTAAGTATTTGGAAATTGGGAGTTGTCCACTGAGGGGTGAGATAGGGGGACAGAGGGGGGACTGGGCTGTTGGGACAAGAAGAGGGTGTGTGTAAGGGGTTCAAAGAGGGGGAGATCGGGGTGACCGAGGGAGAGGTGCATGTCTCAGACACAATAATACTATTCATTGGGCTCAGACATGGGTGTTAACTCCCCTCTGCTAGGACACAATGGGGCTCCCTGGCATTCAGACAGCCTTGGTGATATTGTTAGTTCAGGGCTGCATTCTCCAGGCCGCAGGATAAAGCGGATGCATTGTGCCGGGCCGGCAGGATGGATGGAGGGAGGGAGGCTTGAGAGGTGAAAGGCAAAGAAACAGAGAACAGTGTGTTTGTCTATCTGTCAGCTCCGAAGGAGAGGGCTGAGACAGAGGCAGAGGCAGAGGCAGAGGCAGAGGCGGTGGGGTACAGGGGGGAACTTTCATTGGACATGCTAAAGAAAAGGAGAGGGTGGAGAAAAAGATCATTCTATAAAAATGATTGAAGCAGCCAAGTGCAGAACTAAAGAGCGTTGGAATGAAGGGGTGGGAAAACAGAGGGAACATAGCGATGAAGGCATGGCGCTTTCTTCTAAGGGCGGGGGGCTTTGACATGGGTTTGCATATAGCTATAGTTTTTAGACCCCAAAAATATAGCCTCTTCTTGGTAGAGGGAGACTGAATGAGAGAGAGAGCGAGAGAGAGAGAGAGACAGCAAGAGAGAGAAAGAGGGGGATAGAGAGAGAGAGACAGCAAGAGAGAGAAAGAGGGGGATAGAGAGAGAGAGAGCAAGAGAGAGAGATGTGAGATGTAGCTGCAGCGGTTGAGATTGGGCGCAGGTGCCAACGTGAGACATACCATGAGACATACTTTGTTCCTGCTCGATAGATGCCCCATGTTTCCTCCCCAGACTACAGCTCCTACACGAATCCAGAAAGGAGAGGAGCAGCGAAGAGGGGTGAAAGTGTGTGTGAGAGTGTGTGTGAGAGTGTGTGTGAGAGTGTGTGTGAGAGTGTGTGTGAGAGTGTGTGTGAGAGTGTGTGTGAGAGTGGGATACCAGCGCAGTGGGCACGGCAGAGCGAGAACTGTCACTAGGAGATCCCCTTTAAAGAAACATGGAACAGATACACTGCACCTTGTGCTAAGCCCCTCTTCGCCAACGCTAGCTACGCTATCACACACACAGAGAATATGAGTGTGGAGGCAGAAGAGGCTCAGGAGTGCATTATGAGATATGTCATGTGTACATGAACATTCTAACCCTATTTATGACAATGCTCAAAGGTTTAAAAACATTTTGGGAGCTAAAATTGATGAAGAAATGTTGTCTATTTTGTAAGAGTAGCCAAATCACTGAGGATTCAGATAGCAGTTAGGGAAACCATGACAATCAGAAAAAATCAAATTCAAAAATAAACCTTTGATTCAAAATCACAAAAGGATCGCAGTGTGTGAGTACATGGTAGAAGTGACATCACAATAAAAAGGACACTGATCGTGATGCGCACACACACACACACACACACACACACACACACACACACACACACACACACACACACACACACACACACACACACACACACACCATGGATCTCTGCTTCCACTGCACACTATACAACCTGCTTTTATGAACAGTACTTTGTTTGTTTCCCCTCTGGTAAACTCTGACCAGTGGTTCCCATGGCAACCTTGCCTCCTCTCTCCCTGTGCGGGTGTGTGTCATCAAGCCAGTGGAGGTGTGGCTAGCTTTAGCTCTGGTGATATAGAGAGTCTCCCTGATCTCACTGCAGCCCATGAAGAGAGAGAGCGAGACAGAGAGAGAGAGAAAGGGAGAGAGAGAAAGAAAGGGGAGGGGAAGAGAGAGAGAGCATGAGCGAGAGAGTGACAAAGAAATGGAGAGAAAGAGTGAAACAGACGGAGAGACAGAGAGAAAGAGATGGAGGTAGAGAGGTAGAGAGGTAGAGAGAGAGAGAGAGAGAGAGAGAGAGAGAGAGAGAGAGAGAGAGAGAGAGAGAGAGAGAGAGAGAGAGAGAGAGAGAGAGAGAGAGAGAGAGAGAGAGAGAGAGAGAGAGAGAGAGAGAGAGAGATAGATGGACAGGCGAAGAACAGGAGATAGTGGGAGGCTAGCAGGAAGTGGGGGTGGTTCCTCAAGAGCTGGGTAGCTCAATATGTTACATGAATAACTGTGTCAATGTACATGCTTGTGAACTAACATATCAGTGGAGGCTGCTGAGGGGAGGACGGCTCGTAATAAAGGCTAGAAGGAAGTCAATGGAATAGTAACAACCACGTGGAAACCATGTATTTGATGTGGTTAATACCACTCCATTGAGTCCATTCCTGCCATTATTATGAGCCGTCCTCCCCGCGGCAGCCTCCACTGTAACATACCTATACGCAGCCTACATCAACATAATGATGAACATGTGTGAATGTTTTTACAGAATTTTGTGACACAAGCTCACATGATTAATCAA
This sequence comes from Oncorhynchus tshawytscha, assembly GCF_018296145.1. Taxonomy (NCBI): domain Eukaryota; kingdom Metazoa; phylum Chordata; class Actinopteri; order Salmoniformes; family Salmonidae; genus Oncorhynchus; species Oncorhynchus tshawytscha. Next base: position 20,595,468 of record NC_056434.1, on the reverse strand, counting down.
TTCCTGTCATTATTAGTTTATCATTTTGATATGTGGAACATGAATATATGCCTGAGCCTAAAGGATATTCCCTGGACTCTTTATTCCATCAACATTAGTGCCTGGAACTCACTTCCACATGGAGCCTCTCCTCCTGTGTAGCTAACAATGTCACCTCCATGGGTGTCTCAGTGAGTCGGTAAACAACCAAATCTAAATGCTATCTTAGCCTTTGATGAGTCACAGAGCCCTTGCAGTGTGTCATTTGGGGTGGGGGGCATGCCCTACGAAAAATCTCAAATGGTATTTTATCCCCCGCGTAGTTCATTACCTTTGACCAGGTATGGGGGCAAGGGGGCTTATGAGAGGTTGTTGGGCCAAGCCAGGCCAGGGCTGGGCTCTTGTGGGGGCTAATGCCCATCAGTGGTGGAGGGGGACCAGGTCTTTGTCCCAGTGGAGGGGATTACACCGGCGGGGTGGCCCTAACAATGTCTCCCCTCCTGGGAGGGCTGGGCAAACCTGCTCCCCCCCAATGACGGGTGTGGTCAACTGCTCACTGACTCAATTAAACACAGTGAGAGAGAGGAGGAGAAGGAGGGGATAGGAGGAGGAGAGGAATGGAGGGGAGAGAGAGAAGAATGTGCAGCATGGAGTGATATTCAACAAGGGTAAGAGAGAAACAGAGAAGGAGAGAAAGCGGGAGAGGGGAGGAGAGGATGGAGGAGGAGAGGATGGAGGTTGGAGGAGGAGAGGATGGAGGTAGGAGGAGGAGAGGATGGAGGTAGGAGGAGGAGAGGATGGAGGTAGGAGGAGGAGAGGATGGAGGTTGGAGGAGGAGAGGATGGAGGTTGGAGGAGGAGAGGATGGAGGTAGGAGGAGGAGGAGGATGGAGGTAGGAGGAGGAGAGGATGGAGGTTGGAGGAGGAGAGGATGGAGGTTGGAGGAGGAGAGGATGGAGGTAGGAGGAGGAGAGGATGGAGGTAGGAGGAGGAGAGGATGGAGGTAGGAGGAAGAAAGGATGGTTGGAGGAGGAGAGGATGGAGGTTGGAGGAAGAGAGGGTGGAGGTAAGAGGAGGAGAGGATGGAGGTTGATGGAGGAGAGGATGGAGGTAGGAGGAGGAGAGGATGGTTGGAGGAGGAGAGGGTGGAAGTAGGAGGATGGAGGTTGATGGAGGAGAGGGTGGAGGTAGGAGGAAGAGAGGATGGAGGTAGGAGAATGGAGGTTGATGGAGGTGAGGGTGGAGGTTGGAGGAGGAGAGGGTGGAGGTAAGAGGAGGAGAGGATGGAGGTAGGAGGAGGAGAGGATGGTTGGAGGAGGAGAGGGTGGAAGTAAGAGGATGGAGGTTAATGGAGGAGAGGATGGAGGTATGAGGAAGAGAGGATGGAGGTAGGAGAATGGAGGTTGATGGAGGTGAGGGTGGAGATTGGAGGAGGAGAGGGTGGAGGTAAGAGGAGGAGAGGATGGAGGTTGGAGGAGGAGAGGGTGGAGGTTGGAGGAGGAGAGGATGGAGGTTGGAGGAGCAGAGGATGGAGGTTGGAGGTTGGAGGAGGAGAGGGTAGAGGTAGGAGGAGGAGAGGATGGGATAGGAGGAGGAAAGGGTGGAGGATCGAGGTAGGAGGAGGAGAGGATGGAGGTTGGAGGAGGAGAGGATGGAGGTTGGAGTGGTGAACTCAAGGAGTTTTAGTAGGAGATCAGGGAGGAGAGGATGAAAGGATCAGGTGTGGTAGGAGGGAAAGGAGACCAGTGGCTCAAAGAACAAGAAGATAAATAAAGGAGTGAATGAGAAGAGAGGAATGGTGAGCTAGGTGAGGATGACTCTGCAGGTACTGGATGTAAAATGTGTGAGTCGGAGGCCTTTCCTTATGCATTTCAATATCAAAGTCCTCATTATGCCCACGCACACCGCCCATTCAAATCCAATGACAAATGCACCAGATAATTCCATTAGGGGGACTTCTATAGAGGATATTTAGGGGACAGTTGAGGAATCCAGGTAACATAGCTCAACGCGGGCACAGACAGATATGGCTCCGTAACACTTATCAGGGATTTGGCAGCCCTGTTGATTGAACATGCCAAGTCCCATTTGTGGGAGGGGTGTGCGCGTTTGTATCGACACGCTGTAACCTTGTGGCTCCACAGAAGGAGACGTCAGATGTGCTGCTAGCGGGCACACAGGCAGACAGGCAGGCAAGCAGGAGAGGGTGGGTGGGTTGGTAGGCTCCCCTTCTCTTACCTTCTCTCTACTTCTCTCTCTCCTACTCTCTTCTCCTCTTTCGGCCGCAGTGGACGGGAGCCCCCCTCCTCCCTCCATCCCCAGTGGTAGGGCTGCCAGACAGGAGTGTTCAGCAGCTCTCCGACTGTTATTGATCCTGAGAGCGAGGGAGCGAGTGGAATGGGGAGCCGGCTCCTCTCTCTCTCCACAACTTTTTCCTGCTCTCCCCCCACTTCATTTATCAAGGTTAAGGAACTCTTATAAAAAAGGGAAGAAGGGGTCACAGGGATGTTATCTGACTTCATGAAGGAAATCCTCACTGGGCACTCCAGAAAAGAGGAGATTGCTCTTATTGGTAGAAGGTAGACCCCCTCCACACAAGCACCATACAACCACAGCCAGCCAGCCAGCCATCCAGACAGTTAGCCAGCCAACCAGCCAGTCAGTCAACCAGCCAGTCAGCCAGCCATCCAGCCAGTCAGCCAGCCATCCAGCCAGTCAGCCAGCCATCCAGACAATTAGCCAGCCAACCAGCCAGTCAGTCAACCAGCCAGTCAGCCAGCCATCCATCCAGCCAGTCAGTCAGCCAGCCATCCATCCAGCCAGTCAGCCAGCCAACCAGCCAGTCAGCCAACCAGAATTAGCAGGTCCAGAATATGCCACAAGGATACTCAAAAGTGATGGAGTGATGGGAGGAGGAGAAGTGTACCTTTTCCTGCTAGAACTAATGCCCAAGATACCAGATGCATGAACTACCACAGCAAACCTTATTAACAGAAACGTGCTTTTAGGCTACAGTTCGACATGCTTTTCAACCAATAAGAGACTAGAATGCGGTGTCCCTTCTCTGAAAGGACTGGAAATGGTTCTACAGTGGAGTACATCTCTGGCTCTTTGTTGCTGCTTCTCTCTGCACATAAAAGGCTTGGGGAGTCCAGGCAACAGGAAACTGCACTCCTGGCTGAGGCCTGTCGACTCGCGCCAAATGAACAGGCCATAAGTTCCAGCCTCTTTGTGCTGGGTAATTGCCACAATGCTTTTTATCGTCTAGCTAATTAAGTCAGTCTCGCCTTTGTCTTGTTCTCCAGCATCATTTGAGTGAGAGGAGAGAGGGCTGGGAGATGGCTGGGAGAGGGCTGGGAGAGGGCTGGGAGAGGGCTGGGAGAGGGCTGGGGAGATGGCTGGGAGAGGGCTGGGAGAGGGCTGGGAGAGGGCTGGGAGAGGGCTGGGAGATGGCTGGGAGAGGGCTGGGAGAGGGCTGGGAGAGGGCTGGGAGATGGCTGGGAGAGGGCTGGGAGAGGGCTGGGAGATGGCTGGGAGAGGGCTGGGAGAGGGCTGGGAGAGGGCTGGGAGATGGCTGGGAGAGGGCTGGGAGAGGGCTGGGAGAGGGCTGGGAGATGGCTGGGAGAGGGCTGGGAGAGGGCTGGGAGATGGCTGGGAGATGGCTGGGGGCTGGGAGAGGGCTGGGAGATGGCTGGGAGAGGGCTGGGAGAGGGCTGGGAGATGGCTGGGAGATGGCTGGGAGATGGCTGGGAGATGGCTGGGAGAGGGCTGGGAGAGGGCTGGGAGAGGGCTGGGAGAGGGCTGGGAGGGCTGGTCAGGACAGGTATCTGTGTCCCCTTGGTTGTTTACTGGGAGAAGAGGGGCACATTGCCTCTGCTTTCAGGGGACATGTGGAACATTAAGGAGAGCAAACAAGGAGGGGGGAGCGAATTGAAGAATTGACTGTGACACCGCACTAGGGAGTGTATTGGCAGACTGCTACTATAGGAACAACAAGGCAAAACAATAAGGCTGTGGTCACTGTGCAATGTTGGAGGTCTGAGATTGAGTGGGATTTTTTTTAAGTCAGTTTATACCTTGAAAATAGTCCAATCAGACAGCTTGCAATCAGATCGCTCAAAATTCTGAGCAATATTGATTTTCCTACCATTCAATAACAGCAATTTTTTAAACAAGTGTAGCCAAGAAAATGACTGCGTTAAATGTGCTCTTAAAACAATACAGGCCTTTATTAGAACACAGGAAACAGTTGCTCACACCATTCAATATCCTTGCTTGACTAACAGTGAGTCAGTGAGTAACAAAACTAGCCTAGGTTATTGGGGACATAGATTAGCAGTCTAACTGAAATTCCACTTTGTTATGTTGCTATGAGACGTGCTATGAGTTGCTGTGTGTTTTCCCCATTGCCTAAAGGGCTGCGGCAGTCTTTTACCTCTTAGACCAGGGATGGTTGTCTGAGTCTCTACTCCACTGTGCACTCCACTCCAGGGCTAGCCGCTAGCCGCTTGACACACGCACCCCTCAACCCCCTAGCCTCCCTAGACCCCCAGCCCAATCTGAGCCCCTTTCCTTCCCACAGTCAAGTTCCTCCCCATGCCTTGACAGACAGGGTGACATCACAGCCCGAGAAGCAGGCAGGGGGTCTCCTCAGCACCCTGGACAACACAATACAGGGCATCTGGTGGTGGGGGGATGTATAGTTTATATGGAGGTTGAGACATAAACGTGAGAGGCAAAGAAGTAGGAGCAAACCGGATTATGGATCAGAGAATGATTCAAGGGTGGCAACTGTTGGGGATGTAGGAGGGGATGCCAGTTTATAAAAACTACAGAGGATAAAGAAACAGTTTTGGCGCATTAACAACATTTGATTCGTTTTGATTACGTTTAGTGCTGATTAAATTTCAACCTAAAAATAACAACAGAAAATGTCTGATCTTTCTGAAGTTTCTTATCATTCAATAACTTTATTAAAAAAAACAGATCATTTGTGGCTTCTGTTTTTTTTCTCCAAATCCGATAAGAATTTAATCTTTCACCACTAATGTATTGACCAAATGATGGTCATCCAGACTATAAGGACAGCAGGTCTCTTGGTGTGTCTTAGCAGGGCTGTATGTGTGTCTGTGTGTCTACTCACAGACAGCTTGTTAATTTGGAAAATCTACGATTGTTGGAATAGAACTAGACAATGGCTCCAATGTGATAGAAATTTGTGTCAGTGTGCCCTCTGTACCCCCCTCTGTCTGACGTTGTCTGTGTGTGCATACGAGTATCTGTCTTCTTTGTGTGCACACATAAACTAAATGAGCTGTGTGTATGCATTGTATAAGTACACAGGCCCAGTGTATATATTAGCAATGTGACTTGACCCTGGCCGCCTGAGCCACTGTTTCACGTTGCACTGGGCGTGGGAAAAAGGGGACACCTCTTTTCACAGCTGCTCTGGCCGTTGCATTGTACCATTGGAGGCCCGGATCCCTTGGCCCTGGCCCACCCTCACCCCTTTCACATTCACTATGCAGCCTGCTGCCTTTTCAGAGAACCCCCTCCTTTCCCTAAACCCCCCTTAATAAATACACCTCACCATTCAGCACCATGGTTTGCATAGCTGCCAGAGGCCTGCTCGGCTTGTAGAGACTGATGTTTTCAAGCTAAGAGAGAGAGAGAAAGAGAGAGCGAGAGAGAGAGAGAGAGAGAGAGAGAGAGAGAGAGAGAATATATTCTACATGTTCCTCAGTCACTGAACCAACTAGAGTTCCATGATCATCCGCAGCTCTCCACACCCACCGCCAGCCACTGATATGTCTCCTCACGGCCATTAGCCATGCTTTTCTTTTCTCTCTCTCACACACACACTCTTTCTCTCTCGCTCTCCCCCTCCCTCACTCAGCAGCAACCAGCCCCACTGCAGATAAATGAAAGTCTATGTTAACATACGCCACTGCTCCCCACATAGTCCCCAGCTCCCCCGCCCTCGCCTCCCTCCATTCACTGAATTCATTTGAAGAGATTTATTTCCTATCAAGCCGTATAATGCAGAGGCTATAATTTAAATCAACTTTTAAGAACAGCCCAGCAGAGCAGTTTATGCATACAAATCTGTACAGCTTGGAGGAAATGTTCTGCAAACAGAAGGCTTTCAAGCGGATGCTAACCTTGAGAACCATGGGTATTTGAGATTAGCTGTTATTGCTAAACCTCAGATCAATCACATTCTACCCATAACACATGCAATATTTGTTTGGGATACTGTCACAAATCTACCTCTGAGTAACAGTAACAAAATAGGATAAATGACTTTGTCTAAAACAGTGGAATTGTGGAATTCACCTTACAACCAAAAATGACAGGTTAGCAACATTGGAGGAGGACTTCAGGTTGCTGTTAGGGAGTGCCAGTGGGCATATCAGGCTGTCTCTACCTGCTGATGGTCTGAATGTGTTGTGGAAGTACAAATAAGTGCTCAGAGTGAGAGGGGGGTTCTTCTTCTCCACAGAACCAGAAAGGACTCCATCTTCTCTGTCCAACATGCCATGACGATGTGGAGTAGGGCTGAATTGGGTTTGGGGGGTGGAGGGATGGAGGGGAGGAGGAGATAGGGTGGGCCGAATCTGAGGCACTGTAAATGAGAGGATTACCTCTTCCATCCTGGAGCTTATCCATAAACATAAGCGAGAGTGGTCGGTGTGGAAATGCTGCTGTGTAAAATCACAAATCATTGGCCTACTCTTCTTCCTATGTACAACTATAACAAAGCGACATACAGGTATGTGCAGTAAAAGGTTATATAAGGCAATTAGGGCAATGTCCACATGTTATTGCATGGCTGTAGGCTAGCAATGCTAATTGTAGCTATCAATACATATTGATGTGAATATTTTATTTACTGAATTGTCATGTCTCTATTTCAAATGCCCAGAAGATTTGCCTATCTTCTAAACCAAAGCAGGTCTTGATCGATCCATCTACTTTGCAAATATGATATTGACTCAATATGCTATTACACAGGCAGCTCCACTGAGTTGTGGCAGCAGAGCGAGGTTGAGAGGTGGTTGAATCGTATGGAGGATAGCCACAGGCTCGGAAAACCTTGCTCTTCTGCATCTGATTCTCAAATGCAAGGCTTCCTCTGGGTAACGCTGATAGAGAACCCAGGCCCATGTCAAAAAATGTTGCTTGGGCTTGGAGGAAAAAAGGCATTTATCTTTCCTCTGATGAAGAACTTCCCTTCTCTGTGGACGAGCTCCATCACTCCTGCCTCTCCGTCTACTTATTTTTTTTCAAGGAAGGTTAGCTGTGCTCACCGTGCCCTGCCATTCACTGACCTGTTATAGTTGTTAGCATGCTGGGGCTAATCTCAGGGCTATCATTCGACACTAGGAGACAAACAGGGGAGAAGTATATAGAGTGAGTCACATAAGTAGCTGGTCCTATTTCTAAACATACATTGGTACATTGGAGCATTATGCAAAACTGAATCTTTACATTTCAAGGTAAGAAGCGAACCAGTTTCTCTCGAGCACCTCTACAAACCCTCTCACAAAATGCGCCTCACACGGACCATCATCTCAAATCAAGATATTAGCCATGATATGTGTACAGTTGAAGTAGGAAGTTTACATACACCTTAGCCAAATACATTTAAACTCAGTGTTTCACAATTACTTACATTTACTCCTAGTAAAAATTCCCTGTCTTAGGTCAGTTAGGATCACCACTTTATTTTAAGAATGTGAAATGTCAGAATAATAGTAGAGAGAATGATTTATTTCTGCTTTTATTTCTTTCATCACATTCCCAGTGGGTCAGAAGTTTACATACACTCAATTAGTATTTGGTAGCATTGCCTTTAATAAGTTTAACGTGGGTCAAAACGTTTCAGGTAGCCTTCCACAAACTTCCCACAATAAGTTAGGTGACTTTTGGGCCCATTCCTCCGGACAGAGCTGGTGTAATTGAGTCAGGTTTGTAGGTCTCCTTGCTCGCACACGCTTTCTCAGTTCTGCCCACAACATTTCTGTGGGATTGAGGTCAGGGCTTTGTGATGGCCACTCCAATACCTTGACTTTGTTGTCCTTGCCATAACTTTGGAAGTATACTTGGGCTTATTGTCCATTTGGAAGACCCATTTGCGACCAAGCTTTAACTTCCTTACTGATGTCTTGAGACATTGCTTCAATATATTCACATTCCCCTCATGATGCCATCTATTTTGTGAAGTGCACCAGTCCCTCCTGCAGCGAATCACCCCCACAACATGATGCTGTCACCACCGTGCTTCACGGTTGGGATGGTGTTCTTCGGCTTGCAAGCCTCCCCCTTTTTCCTCCAAACATAACAATGGTCATTATGACCAAACAGTTATATTTTTGGTTCTTCAGACCAGAGGACATTACTCCAAAAAGTACAATCTTTGTCGCCATGTGCAGTTGCAAACCATAGTCCGGCTTTTTTACGGTGGTTTTGGAGCAGTGGCTTCTTCCTTGCTGAGCGGCATTTCAGGTTATGTCAATATAGGACTCGTTTTACTGTGGATATAGATACTTTCGTACCGGTTTCCTCCAGCATCTTCACAAGGTCCTTTGCTGTTGTTCTGGGATTGATTTGCACTTTTCGCACCAAAGTACTTTCATCTCTAGGAGACTGAACGAGTGTCCTTCCTGAGCCGTATGACGGCTGTGTGGTCCCATGGTGTTTATACTTGCGTACTATTGTTTGTACATATGAACATGGTACCTTCAGGCATTTGGAAATTTCTCCCAAGGATGAACCAGATTTGTGGAGGTCTACAATTTTTTTTCTGAGGTCTTGGCTGATTTCTTTTGATTTTTTCATGATGTCAAGCAAAGAGGCACTGAGTTTGAATGTAGGCCTTGAAATACATCCACAGGTACACCTCCAATTGACTCAAATGATGTCAATTAGCCTATCAGAAGCTTCTAAAGCCATGACATTTTCTGGAATGTTCCAAGCTGTTTAAAGGCACAGTCAACTTATTGTATGTAAACTTCTGACCCACAGGAATTATGATACAGTGAATTATAAGTGAAATAATCTGTCTGTAAACAATTGGTGGAAAAATGTGTTGTGTCATGCACAAAGTAGATGTCCTAATCAACTTGCCAAAACTATAGTTTGTTAACAAGAAATTTCTGGAGTGGTTGAAAAACTAGTTTTAATGACTCCAACCTAAGTGTCTGTAAACTTCCAACTTCAACTGTATATGACAGCAGGCATGTCTCTGGTAAGGTGTAAAATAATTAAGTGTTTTGTAATATGATATAGAGCCTCACAGAGATCTGCTGAGTGAGTTCATTACTTTTGTTTTCACCAATGAAACGCCACATCGCTTTTACAATCATCACAGAGGAAAAACTCACACTATTCGATCACATCTCAGAGCGACCGCACCGCCACTCATAGAGGCTGAGCCCAGCGTGGGAGAAACGGAGAGGCAGCCACAGAATTGTAAGCGCTGAAAAAAGTACTCATTTCTTTTTCAATCTGTGTTTCACAATGCATGTGTGCCTGGAGAATTGCAGCTAAAGTTCACATTGGGAGGGAGGTGGCAAAACCCCATGTATTGCAAAATTTCACTAGAGTAGAAAAAAAGCTGAAAGAGAGAGAAAGAGAGAGAGAGAGAGAGAGAGAGAGAGAGAGAGAGAGAGAGAGAGAGAGAGAGAGAGAGAGAGAGAGAGAGAGAGAGAGAGAGAGAGAGAGAGAGAGAGAGAGAGAGAGAGAGAGAGAGAGAGAGAGAGAGAGAGAGAGAGAGAGAGAGAGAGAGAGAGAGAGAGAGAGAGAGAGAGAGAGAGAGAGAGAGAGAGAGAGAGAGAGAGAGAGAGAGAGAGAGGAAAAAGGAAAGAAAGAAGTGCCATTGAACTCTGACTTGAGATTGTGCTGTTAGGGACAGAGAGAGGCAGGTGTGTGGGGGTGTATACCTGGAGTGGGTTAGGGAGAGGGTTTTTTGGGGAGGGGGGGGCCTGGCTTGGACTGAGGGGAAGAGGAGAGGGGGAATTAGAGGGGTGAGGGACTTAGCCACCCTCACAGCCATTCCACATGAGCACACCTTGCACACACACTGTGCCAAGGTCCCTAAAGTATCTTAAAGGGATAAGAATCATGGACAATGGAATTAAAATATAGATTACACAACCAGGCCACCCTACGCCTCTGCCAAAACCCAACAATCTGACAAATTGGATCAGACCATTTAAAAGAGGGGTAAACGTGAGAGAGGGTAGAGAAATTGAAGTGTAAAATGCACATGTACATGGAACACATGTAAGGGATCAATCATTAAATTTAAAAAATAAAAAATAAAAAATAAAAAATGTAACCTTTATTTAACTAGGCAAGTCAGTTAAGAATAAAGTCTTATTTTCAATGACAGACTAGGAACAGTAGGTTAACTCCCTGTTCAGGGACAGAACAACAGATTTGTACATTGTCAGCTCAGGGATTTGAACTTGCAACCTTTCGGTTACTAGTCCAATGCTCTAACCACTAGGCTACCCTGCCGCCTCAATCAACTCATGGGAAGATGATGGTCAAACAAAAGTTATCCAAGACTAAATTAATCTGTAATCAGAGAATACAAAAATTGTTTTGGACCTCAGACTCAGGCCTAACTTATACAGTTGAACTTGCTATCTAGAAACAAAAAGGATTTATTTGGCTGTCCCCATAGGAAAACCTTTTGAAGATCCCCTTTTGCTTCAGGTAGAACCCTTTTGTGTGCCATGTAGAAGCCCTTTCCACAGAGGGTTATACATACATAAAACCCAAAAGAGTTCTACCTGGAACCAAAAAAAGGTTATACTATGGGACAGCCGCAAAAACCTTTTGGAACCCTTTTTCGGAGAGTGTATGAGTTACTTTGGGTCTACAGTCTTTAACATCCTCAGCCTCCATGGGTCTAAGAAGCCTATGATCTGGTGTGTTCAATCTCTGCTATACGGTATCATTACTAATACACACAGCCTTTCTCTGGCATTACAATTTGGCCATTTTCCAAATCATACAGAAAATGTCAAATGTGCCCGTACAGGATTTGCTAAGAATACAAAGTCACTTTTTTGTTATTGTTTCTGAGATACGTTTTCTGACACAGTATGAAATGTTCCCAAATGTTGTGTCGGTTCATTTGCACATGAATGAGATGTACAGAGTCTCTTCAGAATAGACAAAAGTGTTCACCCCCTTCCCCCAACCACCAAAAAAACCCATTATGAATGCTAAAATAGGATTGTGGCTACACTCTTCAAGCTTAAGAGGCTGGTAGAACTCTCACCTGTTCTTTCTAGCCCATTCCCACACAAGCTACTGTTCTCTCTCTCAATCTCTTTCTGTTCTGTGTTTTATTTGATTTTTTCCTGGCTAAAGAAGATGTTTCTGCCCGAGGTCCTGGATCCTGAATTCAGTTGATATGTGTGGCAAAAATATGGTGAATTATGCATCGTAGTCAAATTGCTTCTGTAGTTTTGTTGTATGCTACAGCAGGCATATTCTCAGGCCTTGGGGTAGCAGTACTGGAGTCAGAACATTGGGATTAAACCCATATAATAGAATGCCTCTGGTGCCCTGCGATCCCAACCCCCTCACTACTCCTCCACAGTGTAACATGGGTTTGTTACTGTGTAATACACACACACACACACACTGCTTAATGACACCGAGCCTTCAGTCATCAGATGACCTACCTCTGGAACATGGACTCAATACTCCATGAGTAGCCATAGAGGGCATCTCTATGAACACATGATGCTTAATAACTGTGGTGTTTCCATGTCAATGTAGCCTCAATTTTACATGCAGGACCAGTAATCATCTCCACTGCTTTGTTCTAGCCTAGTATTACCAAATATAATATATTCACAATACTATTGTGTTCATGTAATATTAATCAAATCAAATCAAATAATAGTATTAATAAAAAAGTGTTATTATTCTCAGAACAAAATAATAAAACATATTTCACGTTTACAAAATAACCTTACAATTGTCTTCCATTAGGCTACTTAAATAAAAATGTAATCAAATAACCAAATGCATGTGTTACATTTGGTAACAACGAGATTCTCCGTTTAATTAAAGCATTTTGTTGTTTGTTAAAACATGTAAATCTCATGATGGAAATACCGAATTATATTTAGCAAAATCGACGATCAGAAGAAAACATTATAACTAAAGCATCATGCGACACAAAACGCTATTGAGGCAAGAAAAACAAGAAATGTAAATGATTTGACAGAAATCAAAATAGAGTTGAAAGAACTCCAAATATATAAATTAGAAGAAGAGTTACTTCAAAATATACAGTATTTGCTTGAGTACATTTTTTACTACTGTCACAAGATGTTGTATATATTTTGGGAAAAGTCATTAATTCACTCATACCTTTGAACACACAAGCAACTTAAATGTTAAAGTGTGTTAAAATAGGCCTATTCAATGCATTCTTTATCAGGTCATGCGAGTGTGGATGGGTCTCAATAAACATTACAAAAAGTACTAACTTCCAATCAGCCATGATGAAGTAATCTCAGAACTGATAACGAACGATGCGATAATGCTGTGTTAAAAATGAAACCAAGTTGACGTGCGTGTTCCAAACTTTCGGTTACTTAACGTTCCTCTATCATAGACACGCGCGTATTTCTGTCGAGAGCGCGCTTGCCCACAGGCGTGCAACACAGAACACATTACATTGTGATGGGAATACTAAAATGGATGCTCACATTTACAGTAGCCTGTTCAATCACAAAGAGAAATGTTCTATCCTTATATTTTCGTACAGCAGGTCAGATGTACTATACGTTTTCCTGAAAACACGGACCTAAAATAGACCCAAGTGTCATCAATTGTGCCGCACCAGTAAACATATTATAATAACCTACGTTTCCGATTTCACAGTGTGATTGCAAATAGTAAATGAAAATGTAGTATCAGGTCTATGTACAGTAATGTGTGAAATATGGCGTATATAGGCTTCGTTTCAATATGCATTTGAGTTTAGGCAGTATAGGCAAGTCCCTGGCATAGATATTAAAATAATGGTCATCTTCAAGTTCCACACACACACACACACACTCACACACATGCAATAGTGTTCGTTCTTTTTGTGAATCCAACGTAAAATTCTGAAAGATAACAATGCACCCAGCTTTCAAACATTGTGCCGCCACTCGAAATGTTCGGCATCATCCTTAGCAATGTGAGTAGAACCCGCATATCAGACTTTCATTTTTTTCTTCATTTCGTTACATGGGTCAGAGGCTGTTGCTAAGCTACCAAACTCAGAATTCGTAAGTTTAGAGAGAAAGATAATAGGCCATTTGCTTCTTGAGGTGAAAACAAAAATAGACATTGAGTTTGTAAATTCAAGACAGTATCAATGTGAACCTCAGGCTGGTGTCAATCAACAGTGCACACAATCAAAAAGGGGCATAATGAATAATAATAACAATAATAATAATAACAATAATAATAATAATAAGCTTAACAACAATAATATAAATGATCAGCTGTACTTGTGCTAAATTGCATTGCTTCCTTGATGTAGGCCTACAGCACAGGGTAAAGATGATGCTCAGGTCATGAAGGGTATGGACACAGAGTAGCCTTACAGTGCAAGGGTTTGAGGGTAGCAATAATAAGCATAAGTCAAAGGGACATGTTTCAGGGAATTCAGTTACTATACAAAAATAAGCAGTTTCCTGTTTTTCTAATTTGATCCTCTGACAGCTCATCAGGGAGTTGGGGATTACAGACAATAGGTAGTGTTAAAAACAATTCAAACATTTGTATACAGAATGGATCCTTTTTTTGCATACAGTGGAGAGAGAAGGAACCAGAACAATACAGGACTTATTTGCTAGACACAACTATGACACAGACATTGTTATGCAAACAATGAAGCACTATGGGCATATCTACTAACCTATGAACATCCCAATGAGTATAATTTACCCATTATAGGAGTTGAGAAATAAAGTTGACATCATTAGAAAGAAGTTATCCTCCTCTTTTCTACTGTAGGTATGTTATAAATATGTATATATATATTGTTGTTGCTAGCAATATTCATAAAAACATTGAAATAAAAAATACGCCCCCCCCCCTCAAAAAAAAAAAATCGCAGACCCCCTGCAGTACCTCCTTGGACCCATGGGGGCCATGGACCCCCGGTTGAATAACACTATAGCATGTATGATAGCACTGTAGGCCTACTGATAGTATCTACACAATAAGAGGTTATTTCAAGACGGCAACATGGCTGTACATCCTAATGTAAACCTAAAACAATGGTACCACACTCTAAATATGATAGAGCATACAATGTATGGCGCATACATACATTGAAAAACAATCATCGCCATTTGGGCTCCCATATGGCGGCACACAATTGGCCCAGCCTCGTCCGGGTTTGGCTGGGGTAGGCCGTCATTCTAAATAAGAATTTGTTCTGAACTGACTTGCCTAGTTAAATAAAGCTTAAATAAAATTAATACAAATATATTTCTGCAGAAAGTAAACACACATACAGCAAGATACTGGCCACACCAAATTAATTGTGTTATCAATGTCCTGTAAGGCTGCACACAGACAGACAAAATGCAATAGCCAAATTGCCCCTCCACAACAGAGACTGACATGACAGTTTGGTTAGAAATGCACAGCATGTATACACAACCATCTTCGTCTCCATCTAACGTTTTGTCTGAAACCCTCTTGTCTACTTTTTGTTTCTCCAGTGTAATGAAATGCAGCATGGATTTGCGGCAGTAAAAATGTATTTTCATCTAGATTAAAAAACAAGTGATTGTATAAAAAATACAATGGTGTTTTGGCTGCTTATGCCAGGTGCTGAGACAGAGACAAGCCTCCATCTGCTGGGGGCCCTGGTGGCAGCCAGGCAGACAGACCAGACAGATACATATCACTGTGGGAAAACGGGTAGCCATGTCTCAGACACACACACCACACACTGCATTTCAATCTCAAAGGGTCCTGCCTAGATCCCTAATTTATTAGGCCTCAGCACTACATGAAACGTCACTATGATTTGGCTGTAGGTGGCGCAGTACAGGTTAGGTAGGCCTTGAATCAAAGACTACTAGGGCCTCCATCACCAGATCAGATGAGTATGTAGGGCTGGAAGCAGGAAGGAAATAGTATTAAACTGATAAGAGGAAAATATGGGATTACATGTTATGGTGATGAGTTGGGTTGTATCCGGAGTAGTATGCCGCTGAGTGATTTATAATATACTCATACACATTGGAATAGATGGCTTATTTTATAGGCTACCATTTGTTAGGCGGAAATAATGTTCTCAAATGTGCAATATTACAGACAAAGAAATCATACCTAAAATCGGAGTCTAAACCTCCTAAATTGACAAGATGTTGCATCAGCCAGCAATGTAACAATCTCTCTGTAAATTACGCAGTCATAAAGCTTGAATATAGGCCTATAATTCAGAGAGATAAAAAACAGGGCTTGTGCCTTGCTTATATTGTTTTGCCACCTTTGCTCATACGTGGAATAGTGAACAGTGGATGAACCATAGCAAAAGGCTCCCAAAATATATTCTAATCTACAAAATGCACAGATCAGTCTATCCTAATCTGAACATAGTGAGTAAACATGTCAACATAGTGAGGCTAAATCAGACAGTCACAAGTCAATTACACTGAGGCACGCAATGTCCAAAATATAGTTCCAATCTGGGCCTATACAACCTTCATGAACAGCCCCCATGGCCTCATAAACAATGGCCAGTAAAACATCCTGGAGTATCCTAGATTACTCTCCAGCCGAATGCTGAGCCAAGCCCTAGGTATACTGCAGCAGGCTAGGCCAGGCAGGCAGGCCTAGCTATATCACTCTGACCTGTGGTGCAGTCCCCTCTGTCTTCTCTCCTCGCCACCCCTGTACATGGGGACTAGGAGTGAATGAACCACAGTCGATGTAGTTAGCTTGTTTAAAATTCAACAGTAAATCCAAAAGTAAATCCCATCTCACGACCAGAGAGTGCATGGGACTGGATAGAGCATCAGTGAGATAGATGGACACTTGTCCATCCAAAACAGGTTGGCATAAATAGGCCCTGCAATCGGGTCATCTCTCACCACCCAGCCAACCATGCAGGCCTTATCTCGCCCTCACAATCGCCTTGGATTCACTCAGCGGTCCACGTTTCGAGTCCGGAGAGCACCCACAGCCTGCCTGTCAATGATATAGTCCTCAGTGTATTTACTGCCGTGCAGGCCTCTCTGTCATTATGATCTTTAATCAGATAAACAGCTGTCAGTGACAGTTACCAGCCTGTTAAGGTATATGGCTAAAGCAAATCACACACAACTCAAAGTACATGGAGTTACCCAATGATAAAGGAAGCTTTAGCTTTATACGGCCATATTAACACACATTTATGTGCCGCTCTTTCTCTCCACACCTCCTAGAACATTCTGATTGGACTGCCCTGTGTATAGTGGTTTGAGTAGATCTACTTATGAGTCATCATCATCAACATTGTGTATTATGTATCTGTCTGTAGGCTTTCTTTAGGGCTAGAGCCTATGCCTGGGAGCAAGGCACACAGTACACTGACATTTTGTTTTCACCTCTAAAGTCTCTGGTTTGTTCTAATGACAGCGTTATACACAAGACCAAGGTATGATGATACAAATAACTACAATGTCCCATTTGACACAGGCCAACTAACTTGAACAAACCTGCTATATGCACAAACATATGCTGGTGATGATGGTACTGCTTGGCAATATGTTAGCCTCCCCCAACAGCAGTTCCAGCAGCAGTACCACTGCCTCAATAACCTCATTCCTGTTGGTTGAAATTAAAATAAACTATTTTATATGGCTAGACATTCCACTGTGGCCCCCTATTATCAACTTTTAGAGACAAAATAAAAAGCGCATGCAAACACATTGCTCTCTGATCTGGGCGAGGCACAGCAGCTTGCCAACATACTGTAGCTACAGGCCTGCCATATGGGTCTTATGTCTGATTGTTATATTCCATATAGCTTGATAGCAGCCCGCAGTGCACGTGACTCACTAGAACGGACCAATCAGTTGAAACAGTTATGTCGATAAACGTTTCTTCTCACCTCCGGGTCATACATCGAACCCCAATGAGGCCTACATAATTAATGAAATAGCCTAAACATCATGCAAAATGTATATGCCACTGCAAGTCCCTTCAATTAATCCTCATTAGGCAACATTATCCGCATCTATAGATTCCGGGTACCACTGTCACGACCACCCCACATCACTGTGTTTTTGAATGGAGGCTATCTCCATTCTCCGGCTGAAACGATGTTGCGATTCTGACCACTGTCTCCCCATACATTTCCTCGTAATGCCATTTGGGGTTATAAATCCGATTTGAGCCAACATTTATTCCATCTATAGCCCACTGGTTCACCGGAACGTCCACCGCTGCGTTTTACTGTGCTTTCGGCGGGCACAACCTAATCTCAGTTCCAGGGCTCGCTGTCTTTCTCCGACAGACCCTGGTCCAGATTTGCCGCGCTCCATTGGCGGTTCCTGAAGTCTGAAGAATTAGTTTATACATTCGGTTCTCTAGCTTTATGATATCACATAAACTCATTCAGCTAGATAACCAAAGAGAGAAACTAACCCACGTCTCTTAAAGGGACCGCCGCGTGCCGGGTGCTGCTTTAGTGCTTCTGTTGTGGTCACATGGTGCCATTACATTCGCTTGTATGCAGGCTCGAGCTCTTGCTATCAAACACACACAGACACACACACGCACTTACGCACTTGCAAGCGTGCGTGCGTAATAAGCTATGGGGCACGATTTCAAGAGCGTGCTTATATATACCAGGATGTATTATGTATTTATGACACATTTGAATACATATTGATTATACTTATGATACGACCCTGCAATGCATACATGTTATACGTCTGATTGTAATGATAAAACGCTCTGAAGAGGATGAAATTAGCATGGCGGATAGTGTATACACAATAGTATCATGTGTAAACTAGAAGTCATCAAACAAAAAGCTTCCCTATATGCACATGCTTTCAAAACTACCACCTCAAGTTCAATCACTTGTTCTTAGTTATATACGCCCAGTACTGTAGCCTAGCAGCCTACAAGTTCTCCACAAACCAAACTTTTTCCTCACCAATGCCAAGCCATATCAACACCATATCAACAGTGCCAAGTCTGCAACAAAAATGTCAGGGATGGGTAACAAAAGTAACACTGCTTCCACAATATCCCTTTAATATCGTAATGCACCCCAAACAACCACAGTATACTTTTGTTTTAAATGGCAGCTCCAATCGACCCATTCAAACCAGACTAGCTTCAATATTTATTAAATTAAGAAATAAATGGGTTTAAAGCATGACAAACTATAACAACATGAGCTACAGCCTACTATAACGACTTTACAAGTAAATGTCAACAACATCGTTGATAGAGAGTTCAGATCATCTTGCAATGGACTTCAGTAAAAGCACATAGTGTTTACAATTTGCTCTGGAATGGATACGGAGTAGAATGGAATAAAAGGCCATGCATTATAGGCTATAATCTGGCATTGGCCCTGGATTCAATCAAATTCAATAAAATTGATGGAAACCTATTGATAATATCTGAAAATATTCAACAACAACTGATACAAATAAACAAAAACTCATATAAATACTTTGTTATATATGACGAAGGAGCAAAATACTATTGATGATGTTTTAATGAAAAACATAACTCTTGATTTCTACACATAGTCTACAGACTCTATTCAGACTGTTCTTCATTTACAACATTGTCTTGTTGATGATTTGATGAAGAACACAAAGCCACTTCTGACACCCAAAACAACACAGACCACTAGACAAGGCATATAAATGATTCCCCAAAATATGTAATACTCACATTTAAATCATGATAATTACAGTCCTTCCGTTGTAGGGATTCAGCTTTTGTAATCAAATGGTACACTAAAGGCTTACATTAAAAAATCATAACGGCTCAAATAGACAAACAAGCAAGTCATGAATTCCTATTAAACTCCTGATAGAAAGCTATTTGGTCAGTAGAGTGAGAGCCACGGATCCACACAAGCGTCAAAATATGTTCCATACGTTGCCGGTACATTCATCAAACAAAGCCTTTTACTCACACTGTCTCCGGGAGCACTATGCATACCGGTCATAACACATTATCGAGAAATGCACCGAGAGATACCACAAAACGAGGAGAAGAGAAAACGACGCAACTGTCATGGTCAGAGGCACCGGGAGCTTGGCTGGAGCAGGGAGAAACTCGCACAGGCCACGGGGGTCACACGGCCTATAGAAATGTGATGTCACCAGCATTAGGCATGCATTGACACACATGGCTGAGAAACCCTGGGACACTGTGGTGGACACGGCCGTGACCAAGCGCTCTGCAATAGCCTCAGAGTCCATAATAGCATATAACTTCCCTCTCCGGTTCACGGTGCACAGGCATCAGTGAAAAAATAACGATTGTATCTTTGATGCATTGCAGCTCACTGAATAAGCCTAAAGGCTAAAGCTGGCTAAAAATCAATACTTTAACAAAAATAATAATTCCCCTCAAATAAATTACTTTTTAAAATAATATCTTAACAAACTAGGCCAGTATGTAGCTCCTGTTGCCATGTAAAAACCTAAATGACTAACGCCAATGCTGAAATATTACTATGTTATTATTGTACAAGGCAGAGGGAATACTTACGCCTATTTGCGAATGAGGTCAACCCACAAGTGTACTTTCATCTGATTATTCGAGGTAGGAACAGCTTTGCAAACAGATACACATGATCATGAATATCCATTCAATAACATCACAAGGCCTGTGCCACTTTCCGCTACGGAGGTGACCATACTGCTTTGCCACACCCATTCTTGTTGAATATGGATAAGAAAGCCTATATGTCGCTCGAGTTTATAGGCAACGCTCACCAGTATAACGACATAATAGACCTATAGGCCTATTGCATCTTGTTACAGAGTTGAAGACATAGGCCGTGCATTTTTTTTGTATACATGTGTAATAAAGACTGAAAATGTTATTAATCGTTTCTTAATCATATATAATTTTTCATAATGTACAACATCATTTTACCAACTTTGGAGTATTTGGAGCCAAATAAACATAATTTATGTTTTTAAATAATAATCTAATACCACGAAATTACTGCCCTTTTAGCCTACTGGTTACATGCTTTACATAAATCATCACACACAATGTGCACTTAAATCAGTTAAGCTGATAGCTGTCGTTGTAGTTAAAATGGTAAGCTATATGATATAGGGCCTTTATGTTAATTCCTCAATTCATGAATTTAATATTAAGATTGAAATTAATTAGACCTAAAAAATATATATATATTGAGCGGTGTGTATTTGCGTTTATAAGAGATGATTTCATAGTTGGCCTGCAGAGAGTAGGCCTACTTTATAGTCTTAGTAATCCGTTATGAATAACCACCCATTTTACATGGTTACAACTTCGAGATAAAAATGTCCCACGCACCCACGTAAGCGCACGCGCGCACAAACAGCCACACTCACACACACACACTCTCTCCTCTCTCTCTCTCTCTCTCACACACACACACACACACACACACACACACACACACACACACACACACACACACACACACACACACACACACACACACACACACACACACACACACACACACACACACACACATACTGCATCCTCCCTCCTCCACACACACACTGACACACTCTCACACACACACACACAATAATTACATTTATAAAATAAATATAGGTCTATCAATGAAGTGAAAGTGTAATATCAATTAAGTGAAAGTGCAATTGTTACTACTATTATTACTAAGTATTACTCATAAAATAGTATGCTAATATGCCACCAATGGACGATGTTTGACTCTTCTGCCGAGACATCCCCTATTCATGAGAAAATGGAATTTCCCATATGTGAGGTGTAAAACGGAGACCAGACAATGGAATGAACCATTTCACTGGATCAAAATTACAAAACATTATAACGAGTCTCTTGTACATGGAACAAGGCTGAAGTTACTGTACAACCTTGTTTCATTCAGATGAATAATAGTGTGTAGGCTATTTAAATAGTAAATATCTATCGATTTTAATATTTTGAGGCGACACCTTAGCCTAAAGCCAACCAATTTCCCACTATTGATATTACACATGAAATGTTACTTTAAACCTTGAAGCCATCTCATGTGTGACGGTAAGGGAAACCAATACCTTATCTAATTACATGACAATGTAAATGTCATGTGAAATTTCATAACGCATAGGCTACAAAGCTTTATGCATTATTAGGCCTACTGTTACCGAAATTAGATTTTTATTCACGCATTCGAAAACCCAACGTTTTCTGTCAGGGGATACTACCCCTGTCATCAATCTATCCTGAAACATTTCTCTTCGTTTTATAATTGGAAAGTTAAAATATCATTAGAGTAAACTTATCATGTAGCCATGTTTAGGGAACAATCCTGGAATTTCACAATGATGTGTTGTTAGCCGAAATATTTTCGCATATATATATATATAGCCTAAAGTCACTTCATATTTCTTAGTCACCATAATGTACCCTAATGGTTCTTGTGGTATAGGTCTACATGCTATTAATAAATGTGAGCATAGACATTGTTATATTTAACAATCTACGATGCAGAAGTTCATGAAAACATTTAATGATTTAAATATTCACAAAAACATCAGTAAATATATAAAATACATTTACGTGTAATGAATGGTGTGAATTGAACTAGTTACTACATTACTACCTATAGTAAACTGAGAAAATACATTAACAGGCTACAAAATGAATCTCTCACCGTGGGAATGTTATCTAACCGACTCGCCTATCTAAATAGATCTGTTGCAGATAATTATCTTTAGTGGGTAATTGGCCTAAGTATAAATTATATGAACTCCTACACCACACACGCCCGCACGCACGCACACACACACATACACACACACATACACAAAGAGAGAGAGAGAGAGAGAGAGAGAGAGGGAGCGAGACAGAGAGGGACAGACAGAAACACGGTTCCTAATTCACAGTAGAAATTGGTGCCTATCCTAATATTTCTGTAAAACAAAATGGAACATTTTGTAGGCTACGTGATGCTATTTGGCTCCATAACCTATAAGCCCATACGCATCAGATGACCTTCCTCGCTAACGTAAATTAGGCCTATACCGGGACAGACCTTACCTCCTCTCCTCATAAAAAGCAAATATTCATGACACCCATTACATACTCCTCACCTCATGACACAGATGAATATGATGTACAGGCGTTGACTTTAGCCAATGATAGCTCGCGCGCTCGGTTTTTTATTATTTGGGATATTCTGATTAAATCTGTTTTTTTTGCATGAGTTGTAGTTTCTCAGATATTTTTGTAAATATGTTTAAAAGTCATAGGCCTATTAACCAAAGAAACAATGCAACCCCACTAGATGAGATCGTAGTTTCAGTGGAATTTTTTAAAGACATGGGCAAATAGATCGAAGCCTGTTCACCAGTGAAGATAGGCTTATGAATCGCCTTTCTTAAACAAGATGAGTAATGTGACTAACATCATACCTAAAACTATCGGGGAATTAAGGACAATGGTAAATGGAGGACAAATGGTCAAATTTGTTTCCTTGAGTGTGTGTATTATAATTGTCATGTAATCAAACAATGGAATTGTATTCGTCACATGCTTCGTAAACAACAGGTGTAAACTAACAGTTAAATGATTACTGACGGCCCGGACCCTCCCAGCAATGAAGAGAGAAAGAAAATGTTGAAATAATTATAAGGTATAGCACGTAATAATACAAGTAATAATAGATACACAATAAGTAATGATAACTTGGCTATACACGGGTAAGAGTACTGAGTCGGTGCAGGGGTACGAGGTAATTGAGGTAGATATGTACATATAACTATGAATAAAGTGACTAGGCAACAGGATAGATACTAAACAGTGAAAAAAGGTTAGTGCAAAAGAGGTCAATGCAGATAGTCCCGGTAGCTATTTGGTTAACAATTTAACTAACTATTTAGCAGTATTATGGCTTGGTGGCCTTATTTAGTCATTCTAAACCTTTAGAAGCAATATTTGCATCTGTAAATGTCAGATAAACCGTTAATGAGCGTTGTGACAATAGATTCATATCCCATCTTTGTTTTTGTTTTTTGTCTTACCTTCCTAATTCTGTACAAGTGACGAGTAGTAGACATATACAGTAGACATATAAGTAAACAATGTCAAGTGAATTCATATGGACTACCAGACACGCCCCCTCCCTGCGTCATGTCCTGTTTTATAAGGTTCCATCATAGGCGCACTGTCCACATGGCATACCCTACACCTCTCAAACTCAACTCTGGATCTAGAAGCCAGTTCCACTGAATTTTTTTCATTTCCCCCTCTAATCAGAGACTGATTTAGACCTGGGACACAAGGTGTGAGTAATTAATTATCAGGTAGAACAGAAAACCAGCAAACTCTGGAACTCGTAGGTTAAGAGTTCAGTAACCTTGGCCTATACTGTAGCCTATGACTATGAAGTTCTGGTAGCATATATACCTTTATAAATGAAACTATTTTCTACAGTGCCTTACACGTTCCCTATTATTTCAATAATGTGCATGCCATCCCCATTCAGTGGCCTAACATTAGTAGGAGTAAGTCGATTAAGGTTGTATTAATTTTACAAGGATTGAAAGTATTTTGCGCCATATCTTCAATCAATAATGTTACGGTAATATCTAGGCTTTTCAAATGTTAATACTTATAATATTGTGTTCTCGTCTATTGCTCATTAATTGGTCATGATGAAGTAGGAGTTTTTCTAGAGTTTAGCCTATTTCGTCCTATCAGCGAATAACCTGCTGCTCTCACCTATAATTAAATCTATACAGTTATAAATATTGATATGGTGAGAAACAGTGCTAAAGACCATTTTTCCAGAGCAAATCAGATAAATAGCTAGAATATAAAGTATAAAAAGAGCTGTTAGAATGAACGCGGCTATAGAGGCCCTGTCCTTGGAGCTGAAACGAATCCTCCTCCTTTACTTTGATGCTGCTTTTGCTGATAGCACTTTCAACTTGAAAGTACGAATAGTGCACTATCGTAAACACACCCCATACATCTTTGTCATTGATACAATGATAACATAGGTCTATGGATAGATTGGGAGTTTTGAGAAGTCTTATACCAGTATCTCGCTTCACATGAATGTGTAGCCTAGCATGAAGAGTAGGCTATTATAAATATAGGCGAGTCAATGGGCTATTAAATAGCATAGCCTACAACTCTCTTTATCGCATATAGAGAGAATAAAATAGCTATTTATTTAACATTGTCCACACCTTTTGACCTTCACACCCTTTAACTTTTCGGTGGAAATATCACATCAATACAATAAGTGCATGGTAGCGATGGCTAATGTCAATGTTCCCATAGGTGGACAAAATACAAAATTACAGGTTTCTTTCCCGACTTCCTTATGAAATGTATAAACCCTAAATATCACAGCTAAAGCAATGTTACTAGTTTAAAGCTGACACACTCATAGCAAAAAAGAGCATGGAAATGATTTACCTTAAGGCAATTGCTTATGGATGAAAGTCTCTCTCTGATTTCAGCACCTGTTGCCTGTTGAAGATATCCATCAAATTCAATGTCAACTATAGAAAACAACAAGTTGGTGTTATACATAAACAGATGTAATTATGCAAGGACAAAATATTATTATCAGAAAAAGTGCTCTATTTCAGATGGTGCACAGCACAAAATTCACCGAAGCGGACAAAAGCCTATTTTAGCAGCAGCTTTTAAACAAAAATAGCTGTTTTTGAAGTGGAACTGGCAGCATAACAAGCTTAGTCTACTTATAAATAGTCTCTGGTTTTTAATATGAAAATTACAGTTACAAGATATAGCCTACTGTACATCACCCAGTGGGTAAAGGGAAAGAGAAGAGCTCGCACACACACACACACACACACACACACACACACATACACACACACACACACACACACACACACACACACACACACACACACACACACACACACACACACACACACACACACACACACACACACACACACACACACACACACACACACACACACACACACACACACACACACACACCTGCTACTACTCAATTGCAAAACTTCTGCCCATTTAGAACGCATTTACCTTTGATCCACCAATAAGGTTCATAATAAAACAAGTCCAGGCCTATAATCACATAACATAAGAAGAAACTGTATTTCAACTGGTCACAAATGTCCTCAAAAAATCTAAACGGAGAGTGTGCAGTTAGTATTTTCCTCAGTGATCTTAAGGCTTGGTAAAATAACGTTTATCTAAAATAATACAAGCATTTTGTGTGTTGCCAATATCCTCTGGGGTCTATTGTTGTCCATTGCAATGGCCTGATTAATTAATTTCACACTGTAGCTCCAGAGAAGATTTTCCCACAAACAAGTGACCGAGAAAAATGTAGCCGCAAAGAAAGAAGTCAAAATCAAGTTCAACAACGTGCAGGCGCTCATTAGCATGACAATGATGTCTGGGCGCACAGAGGTCTTCTTAACAAGAGGGTCTGGCGTCAGGACACTCCACCTCCCAGACCCCTGAACATTTTCCCAGGCTCTCCTAACAATCGCACAACTGTTTGCTTTAAACGCCAGCGCTGGGGCCACTCGGTTCACCCCATCATTACTCCGCGGACTGCACAATGGACGATTCCGTTAAGACATGACATTACATAGGGTATTAAAGCCGACATACTGCTAATGTTTTCTTACTTTTAAGTGGAAGTCAAAATGTGTATATATTATTTCAAACTTAGGCTACTTTAATAAGCAACAAAAACAAACAATGTATAATGATGTATATGATTTATAATGCTGTTATTATTATTAGTAATATTCTTGTTATTATTATTATTATACTTTTGTAAGAAGTACAAAAAATGGGTAATAACCTACGCAATACCAAAGTTTACAGTTTATTGATCTTATATCCAACTGAAATAAGATTGACAACCCGTTGGAATAAATCTAATGCATACTTACATACCGTGAACTTGGGGTAATCCATTAAAATAGGCCTTACTGATGTCCAAACTGAATTTCAGTTATAGAAAAACTCTAGCTCTGCAGCAGCAGTGTAGAGTTTGCTGCAGCTATACGATATTGAACCAATCCCATAGAGAAAAAAAACCCGGAGCTATCTGGATGCACTTTAGCTATACAATGAGTCAATCCACCCCGGAGCAGTTTATGCCAAACACTGACTTTACTTTTGCTTGAGTGGCCTGAGACAAGCCAACTAGCAGAGACGACTCTCTGATATGTGCAAGTAATCAGTCTGCCAGTCAGTCCCGCACCACATTTTCTCACCGCTTCGGAGGGAAGCTGCACATATCTGTCATTGGTCCCCCTCACAGGCCCGCCTGGTGTGGACGTGTCCAGAAACCCAAACAGTTCTGCTCCTCTATGCATTGTCCATTGTGAGTTGCTGTCTATTGTTCCAACTCAGCGTGAATGGTCCTTTTCCCTTTTTAGTTACGCCCATTATCTTTTTTCTGAATCATTCGCTAGACATAAGCAAGAGACAGATAGATGGGTAGGCTATAGTGTGGTGGAGATGGGAGAGGAGTGGTGGGAGGGATGAAGTAGAGAGACCTATAGAAGGGACCCAACACGACTTGGATGCATGAGCAGAGAAATAGAATGCTTGAAAGCTTTTGCCCATCACTTGGTGTCATATCAAATCAAATTTTATTGGTCACATACACGTGATTAGCAGATGTTATTGCGAGTATAGCGAAATGCTTGTGCAAGACGCAATACACCCGAACACTGTCTGACAGCTACTTCTCATTGAAACCAAACGTTTACCCTTTAGATACGTTTTACATATTTTCACAAAACATAAAAGTACAACTCCATCTTCTAGCTCCAATTTCTTTGAAGTCGACTCTCATTCAATCCTCGTAGAAAGGCGGGATTGCACAGTTCTAATGAGGTGATTAAAATAAATGCCGGCACCCATTTCAGCACCATAGCACCAGCGGAGAGGGAGTGACCTGTCACTGCAACTACTGGTGCTGCGCCTGTTGCTTGAAGTAGCCTAAACTTGCGTCAACTGCTTGCCTAGTCACGGAGTCACAGCGCGTGAGACAGAGAATACGCACCAAGGCTTCAGTCCCTTCCAGAAAAAAGCACGGAACATGCAAGCGCAATGACTAGAGGTGGATAAGACACCGTTCCTTTTCTAACAGCCGAGCACAAGAACGAAGCACTGCAGCCTCCTCTACCACTAAGAGAAAAGGCTCGGTGACTACGTCTCCATCCTCTGACCGGGCGTAACCGTGCTCTGATCAATAGTATTTTCACATGCAATAACCGACTTAACGCCTGTAATAAATGAGCAGATACCACATTTCAAAAAACGATGGATGAGATCTGGTTGCGGATGGATTCAGCGTTGGGTTGAAAAATACGTGCTAAATCCAAGCTTCTTATATTTTACTACGTGAGTGAATACGTGCTTACGTCAGGCTCAGGGATAGGTTACCCTCCTGAGTCACAATTTAATGGTATTGTGAAAGGGTTTGGTATGTAAGCTTGATACTGGAAAATAACAATCCATATTTCAAAATAATAATTCATCTCTGTTGAATATCTGAATATAATGGGCATCAAATGTATCAATTAGGCCACCCCCCAAAAAATGACAGCCTTTGCAAGGTTTGAAGGCTCCTGACAAAAAATACTTCTGGTGAGATGAATTACTGTGTATAGACAGACACCTGCATGGCCTATATTTAGCATAATGTAGCATAATGTATTTACTCATTGGAAAGTCATAGGCTACTAGTCAATTAACAGAGATAATATTAATACCCACCAGCGTTTCGTTCGATTTACTATCTTTACAGTCTTTCTCGCAGCTCATCTGACCAGAGATAAAACCATGGAAATAAAAGTGTAAAAAGTAACCCAACAATAATAATAACAGTAATGTAATTTATCTTTCGATGCATCTTAATAAAAACTTAGTGACTTCAATGTCAATTTGAGAAACATGTTTATTTTGATAACAACCTCAATCTTTAACGTCAAGGGCAGCAGAGCTTTTTTGAATTAGCTGGCCCCTAACTCGGGCCTCTACGTTATAACAGGGCTTTATTCCCAGTGTAAACCTATATAGTATAAGGAGTAAATTGGTCCAAGGGAATGGTTTATTTTATTTTTAAGAATATAGGCAACTTTTATGAACATATGTACATCCACACATGAATGTATTTAATTATCAGTAGGCTATAAAATGGAACTCCTGAATCTAACCTATACTTTATCCATGATGGATATTAAAGACCTTGGTTGTTGTTGTTCTTACTCAGGGATGCCACTTAGACATAGCCTACACTTCACATAACCACAACGTCTGGAATATTCTTAATATTACATATAAATCATATTAGGATCTATTATGATTATTATTATTATATTCGCAACTTATTTATATTGCATAATAGGTGCAATATTTCGTATAAAACTGACATCAACAGCATTTCACCTAGCCTAAATGGCTTCCCGTGGTAGCTAGCCCACTGCAATGTAGTATCTCACTGTAAAATCTGTAACATACCTGTAACTGCATTGCAGTAGGCTAGCTGATGCCATTTAAGCTAGGTGATTTGCTGGAATTTCATTTTCATAAATTAACAGTTCATGTCAGATTTATACAAAATATTGCACCTATTATGCAATATAAATAAGTTGCGAATATAATAATAATCATAACAGATCCTAATATGTTTGATATGTAGTATTAAGATTATTCCAGGCGTTGTGATTATGTGAAATGTAGGCTATGTCTAAGTGGCATACATGAGCAAAACAACTATTTGGTACATAATTTGGCTTTAATAGCTCTTACCAAATAAAATAAAATGTTATTGGTCACATACACATATTTAGCAGATATTTTTGCGGGTGTAGCGAAACGCTTGTGTTTCTAGCTTAAACAGTGCAGTAATATCTAACTATTCACAACAATACACATACATCTAAAATGAAAATAGAGAGTACTTTTAGACATTGCAAAATTCGTGTGAATATAAACTGATAAAATGAACCTACATTATAGTTTTGAGATTCACAAATTTCAGCATGTATCTCGAATCTGTGGCAATTTTGTTCAAATCATAAACCACGTCAAGAGAAAGGACTGAAGCGACTGCAGAAACAGCGACCCCCATTGGACGAAAGTAGCAGTAGTCATAGAATGCACGGTATCTTATGACAAACATTGATGAACAACCTGTTGTACACAATGAAAAAGCTATTGTTCACACTTTTATTATATTGTAAGGAAATTATAATCATTAGTCGTGGCAATTAAGTGATATGGTTGTAGCAGTTTATAAACCGTTTGAGCCACATCATATTGCATATATTTTAGGTGCTATAGGCCTATCACATTTGGTAAAAAAATTAAATTGCAGTCAATAAACATTTTTCATTAATAATGTGGATGACATAAAAATGGAAATAAGAAAAATCCAAAATTAAAGATAAAAAAGTATGCTCGTAAAAGACTCCATGTGATAGATTAGAGGTTTAGGTACTATAAAACTCAGATATCACTCATTAAACGTAGATCCACGAAACATAATTTGATTGTCCTTGGTATTTTAAATATAGAGAAAACAATTATTGGAGTTATCATGTTGTATTAAATATAAAGAAATCCCCATAACAACACATTCAGTTTAAGTGCCAAATAGCTATTCCAAGAAAATAAAAATAAGAAAATAAAGCCATCACTATCGTGAATTAACACTAGACCCCTAAAACACCTAAATGTATATATTCTCCCCACTCAACACATGATTTCATGTATTCCACACAATGCATAGATTATTATGTTAAATCATTAATGGTGTGTCGTTATATATTCATAGGTTTGGGTGGGAGAGGTGGCTGGAATTACCCATGTGTTGCATACAGTAAGATTAATGAAAACGGTTGAAAAATATTTACTGATACCGAACACAATGAAATTCTATCGAGATATTTGGTGAGGAAATCTATACATTTACCGAAAGTGAATCAAATGAAGCCAACAACACCGAATTGAATGTCATGCTGATACTTTTTGACGTTAATAAAAAAAAAGTATAGGCCAATGGACATTTTGATAGGCTACCTAAAATAACGTAATATGATTCTGGGTTGACTTTTATTTAATGTGTTGAAGAATAATTTTGAGTACATTGTATCAATTTCGTGCTAAATTAGATTTTTTTTTTTAAATCTGAGATTAACATTCATACAGTATTGTGCAGTGCAATGCTTATACACTGAACGCACATTCTTGTTGTATTCTATTGAATTTTAGTTTTTCATATTTTTTATGTTTCAACCTGGTCTTAAGCCATATTACTTATCGCTGAAAAAGGAGGTGGTAAAACCTAAGACAGCCACATAGACACTTGCTGCCCAGCTACAGTAAAAATCGGCTACTGTATTCTAGAAATTTGTTGTAAATGTCATCTCTGTGTGGAACACCTGATCATTTGAATTCTATTGGTCAAAGAACACAATCATGTATCCATTTTTCCAATGAAGTGAAACATACAGTATGCTCAGTCTAATATAAAATACTGGTAGTTATCATTCTCTGAACAGTCATTAAGATGTATTTTGGATGGGACACATAAACTCACAGCAAAAGATCCTTCAAGGGTAGAATCCACTTCAGTACTTTGGTGTGAGCATACAATTATTAGGATTGATTTGGACAGAAGAGCTGGAATCGCATGGATCATTTAGAAAAGGATGGAAATAAAACACCCACATGTCTGAATATAACATGTAACATATTGAAGTGTGTATATATTTGTGACCCAGATAGAATCTAACTGATCGTTTCAGTGTCTTCTTAATGCACAATATCTATTCGTTTGATAAATAAATATGTATTTTGACAAAGTCAAAATATCTTTGATACCAAAGAGGTTTTGTAAAACAAGGTAATCACAGTGTTGAAAAGAAAATCATTGGCAACTCTTATGCCATCTTCTTACTGCATCTGGCTGTTGCCATCCTTATCCTTACTGCCTCCATGCACAGCTATTCAATAACCATTGCACGACAGTTTGGAGCTTTG
Organism: Oncorhynchus tshawytscha; assembly: GCF_018296145.1. Taxonomy (NCBI): domain Eukaryota; kingdom Metazoa; phylum Chordata; class Actinopteri; order Salmoniformes; family Salmonidae; genus Oncorhynchus; species Oncorhynchus tshawytscha. The sequence continues at coordinate 20,564,200 of NC_056434.1, read as the reverse complement.
ATATATATTAAACTCTTATATATCTGTAATATAACTGTAAATGCAATAATTACCTTGCCATAACTGGATTTCTGTCTGAAGAGGACACTGGTGAAATACCTCTGATACATCTTACCGACTGTAGATAAATGGGATTCATACTAGATGCTATATTGTCCCAAATGTACACTATGTATATTTCACCATATTCTAATAGAGACGGCTCTCTGAGTCTTCTAATTGGTGATTCATTTCAGAAAACATTCTTTCATCTTTTTCCCTCTGATGTGAGTGTGGGGGGTGAGGAGATAGAGAACAACATACAGCATCAGTCTACTGCCAGACCGCTGCATTAGACTGTAAATTACTATAATCATATTCATTTATTTCCATCATATATGCATATTTTAATTCTCCTGTAATTTACATAGATAAGCAGCATAATGTAAATATTGTAATCTAATGCATAATAGCAGAATCAATGCAATATTGCCCAACCTAACCAAGTGAGTGAGAAGAATCTGAGCCAAATCTAACGTTATAGAGAATCATGCACAAAGATTAGTACATTTGTGTCTGTCACTCACAACAAGCCTGTGATCCGATCAGCCATTGATAGACAAAAATCAAATTCCAAATCAATAGTTTCAGAATGAATCATATTAAATAACAATATATATAGCCCATAAATAATTGCTTTGAATATGCATCAGAATTACTACACATACACCCACACAAAATCATAGAATTACCAGCATCAAGTTCAATGGTTTACAAGTGACCAAATAAAGGGTCCCACTTTTGGGAATTGTAATAGCCATACTTCAAAGGGCTTGACCCCACATAAGGGCATGAGGGTCATGCATCAAGCCAAAGAGAGAGCAAATATTTGGGGTGGTGGGATACCTCCCTCAAGCACGCAAGCCCTCCACCAATTAGTACTGACCTAACATGCCTATGACCTATTGTGAGCTATTGTCATGATAGGACTCAATTTAAAATCGAAGTTAGCTTATTAATCGGAAATGAAGACGATCATGTTTTTATTGGATCTAGATTATCAAAAGATAAACTCAACTGTTTGGTAAAATGAGAATAAAATGGGAAACAGTAGAACCTGTCTAATAGCTAAGTAATGCTCACAAATACTTAGCCCTATCATCAACTCAACTTGTCCCTGCATGCTATTTAGGGGGAGATATTTTGAAGGTGTCCCCACAGAAAGGCCAAAGTTTAGGGGTGTAGGCTGACATCAGTCAAAAAATCTACAGAGCAGAGGGAATAGAAAGTGCCCCTTCCATCCACTGGAGATTCATAAGATATAGTTTGATTTACACTGAGTTCATTGAATTTGGTCATCAGTGCTCTCTCAAAACATTAAGTGCATAACCACTCTGATGTTTTGCAATGTCATATAAACCAGAAGAAATACATGCATAGACAGCACACATAAATACTAATCCTGCCAGGGCCTATGTCTAGTAACCTTTACTATGCAGCCTTCTCTACCATGCAGCTACTACACCAACCTCCACATAAGCTGGTGAGTAAGGAGAACCGGAGGCAAATCTAACACCAACCGTCATTGTCCAAGCAACACAAGTGAGTCAGGAGAGCAGTGTTTGCACTGATGCCATGCCTTATGACCTTTAATGTACAGTATACTGTATCTGTGGAAAGTGTCAGCGGAAATGTCCACTGACTCAATGCAGAGGCTCTCATAGGGATAACATCTATCTGTATCATCAATACATATATCTACTATATCATCGGTGAAGGGAAGATTAGGAGGAAATATGATACTGGAATAAGCACATTCTGGATTCTGTCTACACACATGTTAAAGAAATTCTGACAAGCAATCCTGTGTGAATGTGAATACATCAATAACACATCAATAAGGATGTTAAGTGTGAGGTAAAAACAACCTCAACTTGCACTGCTCTGAGCTTGAGTAGACCTATCATGTCACAAGAATGCCATGTGATAGATAACATCTATCAAGTTAAGATTATTAGCTAATAATCGTAACTTGATAGGTAAGGTTATTAGCTCTGTCTCTCCACAGCAATGACACATAGAATGAATCCCATATTTTATGCCTAACAACATAAAATGTGAGAAGGAAATATAAATGCCAAATAATTACATTCTCTATTATCGTTATGCACGACTCAACATTATACCCATAGAATTGTATTAACTTAGTGTAATTGTTGAAAAACAGAAATGATAACCGATAGCCTAATGCACATACATAATGCATTTTTTTCCTTCCAAATGAAGGGATGCAAAGTAGCCAGCTTTGAGGCCTATATGTGCAACAAGAATAACTAATCAAATAACTATATGAAAGTTTATAAACTTACAGTGTGTTTCCTGGAGAGTTCCTGCAGAGAAAGATGCTTATTCGTTCCCTACCATGAGAAAAAAGACTCGATTCTATCTGCCACCCCTCTTTAATTACAAAACAAGCTGAATTTTATGTTAATGAGCAGTGACATCAGTCTCAACCATTTGCGCAGCATAAAGGAAGGGGGCAAGGGGCAAATTCTCCTCTCCTTTCCCATGCAATTTCGACGGTCAAGTTCAAGCACAAAGATTTTTGGGACAATTGTCATTCAAAACACGTATGTGTATAGGGACATAGACCTCAAATATTTTTACCATTTAGGCATTTTGGTAGGGCCAGCCATTTTGCTATAACTAGGCTACTTGTGGAATGTGGAGATGAAATTAAGGTACCTCGAAAATAATCATTAGTCAAATTTGAATCCATGATGTGAAATTTGGCTCAATTTAATTTTCTAATCATCAGTGAATATTTGAATTCAGAGGGAGGCCTACATTTGGATACAATTTAGATACAATTCTCTTCAAATAAAACTGGAATGATATGTAAATGTAGAGTAGGAAATACAAAGTAACCTTTCTCAATGTATTATTTCTTCTCCAAACATTCATCCTTAAAAAACAACCATCATATTGTAACAAAAATTAGCATTCAGTTTCACTGTCTCAAAATACAGTAGGCCTATTATTATGTGGTCAGTAAAGTTAATGGTGGGGTAACAGTAGAGAAATAACAAAGACAAACACGAGAAGATTTAAGATGCAAAGTGTATATACAGTACCAGTCAAAAGTTTGGACACACCTACTCATTCAAGGGATTTTCTTTATTTTTACTATTTTCTACATTGTAGAATATTAATTTAATGAAGACATCACAACTATGAAATAACACATATGGAATCATGTAATAACCAAAAGAATATTAAACAAATCAAAATATATTTTATATTTTAGATACTTCAAAGTAGCCACCCTTTGCCTTGATGACAGCTCTGAACACTCTTGGTATTCTCTCAACCAGCTTCATGAGGAATGCTTTTCCAACCGTCTTAAAGGAGTTCCCACATATGCTGAGCACTTGTTGGCTGCTTTTCGTTCACTCTGCGGTCCAACTCATCCCAAACCATCTCAATTGGGTTGATGTCGGGTGATTGTGGAGGCCAGGTCATCTGATGTAGCACTCCATCACTCTCCTTCTTGGTCAAATAGTCCTTACACAGCCTGGAGGTGTGTTTGGGGTCATTGTCCTGTTGAAAAACAAATTATAGTCCCACTAAGCGCAAACCAGAAGGGATGGCATATCGCTGCAGAATGCTGTGGTAGCCATGCTGGTTGTTTGCCTTGAATTCTAAATAAATCACTGACAGTGTCACCAGCAAAGCACCCCCACACCATCTCACCTCCTCCTCCTGCTTCACGTGGGAACCACACACGCAGAGATCATCCGTTCACCTACTCTGCGTCTCACAAAGACACGCAGTTGGAACCAAAAATCTCAAATTTGTACTCATCAGACCAAAGGAGAGATATCCACCAGTCTAATGTCCATTGCTCATGTTTCTTGGCCCAAACAAGTCTCTTCTTATTATTGGTGTCCTTTAGTAGTGGTTTCTTTGTAGTAATTCGACCATGAAGGCCTGATTCACACAGTCTCCTCTGAACAGTTGATGTTGGGATGTATCTGTTGCTTGAACTCTGTGAAGCATTTATTTGCGCTGCAATTTCTGAGGCTGTTAACTCTAATGAACATTATAGCATCATCCTCTGCAGCAGAGGTAAGTCTGGGTCTTCCATTCCTGTGGCGGTCCTCATGAGTGCCAATTTCATCGTAGCGCTTGATGGTTTTTGCGACTGCACTTGAAGAAACTTTTAACAATGCACACCTGTTCATTGAAATGCATTCCAGGTGACTACCTCATGAAGCTGGTTGAGAGAATGCCACGAGTGTGCAAAGCTGTCATCAAGGCAAAGGGTGGCTACTTTGAAGAATCTGGTTGGTTACTATATGATTCCATATGGGTTATTTCATAGTTTTGATGTCTTCACTACTATTCCACAATGTAGAAAATAGTTATAACATTAAAAAAAAACTGGAATGAGTAGGTGTGTCCAAACTTTTGACTGGTACTGTATATACTGCAGATCTGCTAGAAAATGGCTTGGAAATGACATTTAAAAAATCATTTATAAATTGTAATTTCGATTTGTTAAGAAAAGCTTGAGAGATGTACAGCTCATCTTTTAAGTCAGATAATTCTTTATACAGCAATTCCAATTACTCCATCACAGAACACAGATGTTTATGCACACACACACACACACACACACACACACACACACACACACACACACACACACACACACACACACACACACACACACACACACACACACACACACACACACACACACACACACACACACACACACACACACACACACACGCGTGCGAGAGCACACACACACATATACACACACACACTTGTCCATGCTGGCCAAAAGAATACCTACGGGATGCTAGGAAGACCAAGAGCCACGTAGTGTAATATAATTAATTACCTCTGTACATTTCAGTAATTATGCAAGTACACACGTGCACACATTCGTGAAGTCAGAATCCTGAATCAGTATGATGACAAACTGTAGCAAATGTGCTACACACAGAGTCATGCTAATTCAATTTGGCTTGGTTCAGCTGAATTATCTGCATTTATGTAGCCTAAACCCCTAATCAGGGATACTACGGGATGATCTAAACAAGTGAATATGATGGTTTCATTGAATTTCATCCTATTGCAGGTGTGGCATTGGCCCTTTGGACTTCCTTTTTGTCTCATAAAGTAAAGAGAAAGAATGGAGAACTACTCTAGGCCTAGTACACGCAATGCAGATGTTTGTTCTAGCTTAGAACCAGTCTAAATCAAATGAGGTGGATGGATGGATGGTCATCCAGGATAACCAAATGTACTGTATATACCTCCATTAGACTATGAATACATGCCTGAACATGCAGAAATGTTATTACTTAACAATTACAATGTTATTAGGCCTATTTAGACTGAGGGTGGACCACACAAATGATATACAAAATGCTACAGCTATCATAACTGAGACTGTAGCTGGATTTTCTTTCTTCAATCCCATGTTATGCACAATGATCACTTGGTATTTTGTTATTGTCTAAATGACTTAAGACACCAGTCTGCATGAGCAATGATGACACCAACAAGAAAGAGAGAATCCATGATCTGTTAAAGTGTGGTAATACAGGACAGGCTTGATTTGGAGGCAAACACTTTCATGTGCTGCTTGACACATGTCACTCTAGCAGTGCTAGTCACGTGCCAACTGGTTAATCAATCGTCTTTGAAAAGCCTTATATCTTGCCACCACCACATCTGGCATTCGGATCATTTTAATTTGTTCAATTCAGTACAGTACAAACGTTGAATGGCGGTGTTATAGGGAGGGGCTGTGCACTGTGTCTCCACAGGGGCTCTTTCTCTGCATTGTGTTTCCAGTCCATCCCTGTCCGAGGCTCCCCCATGAGATATGGCGGTGTCTGAAATGTCATAGTCATGAATCTCACTCCTCTTTTACATCCCTCTGACAAATCAGTCCCAATCTCCTTGGTTACCTTACCAATATCCATGCATCAAACAGAGAGGAGGATGCAGCCTGTAAGTGGAGGGAGAGGTGCAGGAGGTGGGAGGGTCCACTGACAGGGCCACCGCTGCCACATTTGCATGTATTCAAATAAGGCATGAATAACATCCACGCTGCAAACAAAGACGGACCAATAGGATGGCCTCTCTTCCACCAGCCCACTTGCCCACAGTATTCACAGCAGCACACTGGGACAGAGACAGGGAAGTGGTGTGGGAACAGAGAGGCCCCTCAGCAGTGCAGGGGGGAGACACTTGTGGCCCCCAGAATATTAGCATTTCATTTGTGCCCACTTCCCAGTAATTTCTGGACACAGATGGTTAATGTGGCTGAGGAATTACCATTTGTATCAAAGATGGTAGTGATGGAAGTGTTTTTAAGGTGCTATTTTTCTTTTATACTTGACTGTGTCTTCAATGTGCTATCAGAAAGATGTTATGGATCCAACCATATGTATCCATAGATATTTTACATTCGGGTCATTTAGCAGACGTTCTTATCTAGAGCGACTTACAGTTAATGCATCATCTTAAGGTAGCTAGGTGAGACAACCACATATCAGTTGTACTGATACAGCAAAGTCAGTGGCAGTAGGAAATTACCAGTGCAGGTAATATTATGTGTATTGTGTCACACAAAATCTTTTAAACACATATAGACCTACAGTTGATTTAGATTTGATCTATACAGCACCCAGTGGAGGCTGCTGAGGGGGGGGGGCGCTTCTAATAATGCCTGGAATGGAGTCAACCACATGGAAATCACATCTGATCTGTTTGATACCATTCCATTGATTCCATTCAATACATTATGAGCCGTCCTCCCCTCAGCAGCCGCCGCTGACAGCAGCACACTGTGCCTACCATCATATCTAGGTCTACAGACCAGATAGTCTACCCGCTTTCTCCACCGATTCTACAACACTAGTCAATCAAAAACAATTTCACACTGAATTCTCCAAAGGAAAGAGTTTTCATATTCAAACAAACTGGACAGCCCTTTCAGGATTTACAGGTGAAGAAGTAGGCTTGGTGGTGCATACTTGCATAAGCGCGATGTTACCATCGTTCACAATGTTTCATTTAATTTCACTCACCATTCGGATTGAAATCACACGCTCTTGTGCACAAATTCTGTGGGCACAACATCCAACACAAATCCAGCTAGAGGGGTGCTGCCAATCAGAAGAAGGTGTAAATTGTAGACCCCCACCAAGTGAACGTACATGCTGAATTCAGATTTGAATGCCATTATTGGCTTTTTGACAAAAGATCTTGGAGGTTTTGCTCTGTGTGCTCCAGTGGCAGAATGGAGGCGACTTCTTTATTGAGGATTATCTGTCATTTCTATGCATGGCCTGGACCTGTGTATGTGTGTATCATGTGCGATCAAGCACACCACACTGGATGTTTAAGAGGCACGTACAAAGGTCCTTGTTGCCAAAATATTACCCCAGCACTGTCTTAGACAAGCTCCGACAATATCTTTAAAACCCTACAGCTAACATCTAATCAAATCACAGATTCTATACCGATTGTCTTTGTCTTTTCTACTGCAATTCATAGTTACTGTTTATGTTTAAATGGAGTTGCTAACTATCACGTTTGACACTTTTTTTGGTTGTTTTTGTGAACTTGGTTAATTAAGTTAAGTCTGCAAGCACTGTAGCACTGTATCACTGTATTACTGTAGCACTGTATCACTGTATCACTGTAGCACTGTAGCACTGTATCACTGTATTACTGTAGCACTGTAATACTGTAGCACTGTATCACTGTATCACTGTATCACTGTAGCACTGTATCAATGTATCACTGTAGTACTGTAGCACTGTAATACTGTAGCACTGTATCACTGTATCACTGTAGCACTGTATCAATGTATCACTGTATCACTGTAGCATTGTATCACTGTAGCATAGTATCACTGTAGCATTGTAGCATTGTATCACTGTATCACTGTAGCATTGTATCACTGTATCACTGTATCACTGTAGTACTGTAGCACTGTAGCACTGTATCAATGTATCACTGTATCACTGTAGTACTGTATCACTGTAGCACTGTAGTACTGTAGCACTGTATCACTGTAGCATTGTAGCATTGTATCACTGTAGCACTGTATCACTGTATCACTGTAGCACTGTTCACTGTAGCACTGTATCACTGTATCACTGTAGCACTGTTCACTGTAGCACTGTATCAATGTAGCACTGAATTACTGTAGCACTGTATCACTGTATCACTGTAACACTAGAGCCATCCTGTGAAAATAGTGTCAGTGTGTTCTACTGCAGCCAGTTTCAAACAAGCAAACCTACATTTTTTCTGTTTGTTGTTGATCTGTCTACTGTCTGTTCCCTTTGAGGTTGAATTCAACACACAAAATACATTACTGCAGTGACATAACTTAACAAAAACAACATTTTAAATATTGTCAAACTTGAACACTGATACAAATAATCTGAATGTCCTAAAATGGAAAAATGTGACAGGTTCTTTGGATCTGGGTTGAGCAGGCAGAGTGACGTAGAGGCAGACAACAACAAGAACAGTTGACAAACATTTAATGAATTAAGGCATGGTTTCACAATTTCACCGTGACCCATCTCTGGCCCTGGAACACATTCACAAACCAGGCAATTTATAACATACCAAGGAAACAAAAAGCACAGGAGGTGGTGCAGCCCAGGAGGCAGGCATCCATTTTCCTTCACGTACAAGACTCCATTACCATTGTTTCTATTCACCATTTATTTCAATACATCGAGAAATGTTTAACTTAAACGTAAAACTTCTCCTAAAAGTGACACTGCATTAGTGTGACTCACAGCCAAGAGCAGAGAGTGAGACGCATATTTAAAGTTTTAATCCTCATGATCTGCAAAATATTTATCTTCGGGCAATCAGATGTAAGACCCGCCGTGTCCAAAGCATGGAACAAGGAGATTATCATTAGGCAGAGCCTATAAGTGAGGCATTCAGGGTCTTCAGAAGGCATGGGGCGGAACTAAGACAGGGATGAAACTAAGCACAGACAAAGAATGTGAAAATTAGCCAAGGACAGACAGATCTAAAGACAATTAGAAGACATGGGCAGAAAGATACTGACAGAACTCAAGAATCAGCCAGTTGCATGATTGACCACCTACAACCAAATGTAAAAATCAAACTACATGTTCTAGGCACATTTTTAGGGAAACAGTCAGGAGGCTAAATAATAATAATAATAGTTAATGAAAATACTATAGCTAAGGTTTCCTTGTAAAGAATCAGTAAACTTGTCACGACTTCCGCCGAAGTCGGCTCCTCTCCTTGTTCGGGCGGCGTTCGGCGATCGATGTCGCCGGCTTTCTAGTCATCGCCGCTTCATTTTTCATATATCCATTTGTTTTGTCTTGTTTCATACACACCTGGTTTTCATTCCATAATCACACTGCATGTATTTAGTCCTCTGTTCCCTTTCATGTCTTTGTGTGTAATTGTTTATTATTAATGGTGTATGTTCACGCGCTATACTTAAGATTTCATGTTCCGTTTTTTGGGGGCACTTAGATGTCATGTTGTGCCTAGTTTTTGACCGGAATAAAAGTGCGCCTGTTTACTCTACTCTGCTCTCCTGCACCTGCGCCTTAACAGAATTACACACCAACGATGGAGTCAGCAGGAGCAGGTAACCCGGTTAGAGAAGTCGAGGAGCGTGTCCAGGAACATTCAGCTATGTTATAACATCTTGGTGCCATGATGGATCGCGTTGTCCAGACTATGGACCACTGGGAGAGACAGGAAGTCTCTCCAGTGCCTCGACCAGCGCAACCGGTGTTGCCTCGACCCGTCCCATCTGGAGCCAGTCCCAGTGGGATACGTCTCTCCCTTCCCAGAGAGTATGATGGGACGGCCACACAGTGCCAGGGATTCCTATTACAACTGGACCTTTACCTGGCCATTGTGCACCCAGCTCCCTCGGGAAGGGAGAGAGTGTCTGCCCTCGTCTCATGCCTCTAGGGGAGAGCTCTGGAGTGGGCAAACGCCGGGTGGGGAGAAGATGACGCAGCGTTGGACCACTTCGAGGAGTTCACCCGTCGCTTCCGGGCAGTCTTCGACCATCCGCCCGAAGGGAGAGTGGCAGGAGAACGGCTCTTCCATTTGAGGCAGGGGACGAGGAGCGGCCAGGAATTCACCCTGTAATTCCGGACCTTGGCCGCCTGGAGCAGGCTGGAACGATAGGACCCTCATCGACCACTATCGGTGCAGCCTAAGTGAGGACGTTCGACGTGAGCTGGCCTGCAGGGAGCCCAACATCTCCTTCGACCAACTGGTGGAATTGTCCATCCGGTTGGATAACCTGCTGGTCAGCCGCGGACGCCTAGAGGGGGCTCTGTCGGTGCCATCTTCCAGCAGGGAAGTTTGGTTTATTTTCATCGTGTGTAGTTTATAAAGTATTTAACTCAATCATTGGTGTGATAGTTCTAGGTCGTGGTTGTTATCGTTTGGGACCGTGCAGGTTATGGATCGCATGGATTAGTAGCAACATTGTTGCGAAGCTTTGACATACAAACCAACAAACCATTGGACGGTCAGACAGTACACCGGCATGCCTGAAGACCACAGCTAAGATCTCTTGTTCTTTTTCTCTCTTTCTCTTCCCACTATTGTTCCAGTGCTTTACCCTGCAGCCAGACTTTCTATTTCTCAAATGCACTTCCCATTGAAGTTCATTAGAGCTGGACTATTATTGCCCTGCCAGAAGTATTTGGGTGGACATTTTAGTTAAAACTGAGGTTGCTTGTAAGTTGTGTATTGTTATTTGAACTGTATTGAGGTGGGGTGTACTAATGACATGTGGCCGAGAAGATTGTGGACATTTTTAAGGCCTTTGTGTCTATGAATACCCCCCACATTCATACCCTCTGCATTCCTCCACTGGAAGATAATACAGATTATTGCAAATCCTCTGTTGATGACTGGGTTCTTTCTTGTATGAAGTTGCTATTCAATTGCTCTGCCATTTATTATTATTATTATTGTATGAGTTATTCTTGGTGGGGTTACCCCTGTGCTGTGATGTGGGTTTTATAGGGTGTGTATTCTCATTTCTCTCCATTGGCTATCTGGTAAACAGGCTACACTCTAGGCAGTCTCTTCTGCTGATGCGTGTGGGTCTGGTAGTGGTACTCTCTCTAATCTACTATTTTCCTTTCGGCATGGTTAATACCTGCCTGGCGCCCAAACAAAATATTTCTTAACCCCTCTCTAATAAATACCGCTACAGAATTGCCACCCAAACAGGGACTTGGAACAGAAGAAGTTCTTGCCTATGCAAGTCGCACCCTTAATTCAGTCGAGTGGAATTATTCAACGACTGAAAGGAAATGCCTCGCTGTGGTCTGGGCTTTGGAGAAATGGAGCTACTACTTGGAGGTGAAGATCTTCACCGTTGTCACAGACCACGCTGCTCTGCAGTGGGTTCTGGCATCAGGCAAGACCAACAGCCGTCTTATTCGCTGGTCTATCAGACTGCAGAAGTTTGACTTCATCATTGAGTATCGCAAAGGAAAACTGAATGTTGTACCAGATGCCCTTTCTCGGATTACAGAGACTGCCAATGTTTGTCCTCCCTTGTGCAGCACTTACACTACCGCTAAGTGTCTGGATGATTCCTTTCCTCTGGATGAGAGAGTGTATGGAGAGCACAGCAGAAGGATGCTGCCATCATGGCGATCCACAAGAGTCTGTCTGAAGAAGACTCAAAGAGTCGCTTCAATGATAAGTATAGCATAATTCAGGATAAAGTGTATCGAAAAACTCCAAGAGGAGATGGAATATACAGCACCCATTATCGCGTCTTCATTCCTTCTACATTGAGTGACTAGATAATCCAAGTTTATCATGCTAATCCCATGAATGGCCATCTTGGAGTTTTTAAGACTTACCGAAGACTACAAGAGGTGGTTTACTGGCCAGGCATGCGGGTTGATACCCGGAAGTTTGTACAGCAGTGTGAAGTCTGCCAGAAATACAAACCAGACATTGGCAGACCTGCCGGGAAAATGCAGCAGACCGTGGTGAACCATCCAAATTAAATGTTGGGAATTGACCTCATGGGACCTTTTCCTCCCAGCCCGGGGACCCGGAATGAATTTTTATTGGTGGTAGTGGACTACTACACACACTGGGTGGAGTTGTTTCCCCTCCGCAAAGCCACTGCAACAGCCATTGCTCTAATTCTGCGACGGGAGGTCTCTACCAGATTCGGAATTCCAGACCAAATCCTCTCTGACCGAGGTCCTCAGTTCATATCAGGAATATACAAAGAGCTCTGTACCTACTGGGGTGTAATTGCCAAGCTGACCACAGCTTACCATCCTCAGACCAACCTGACCGAGAGGGTAAACCGAACCCTGAAGGGGATGATTGCTTCATTAGAGGGGGATCAGCACACAAGGTGGGATCAGCATCTTCCTGAATTTCGCTTTGCACTGAACTCTGCCTTGCAGGAGACTTCTGGGGTCACTCCCGCCAAACTACAACTTCTGGAAAATACAGGGTGTACTCAGTTCTACAGCTTCTGGAGAATATAGGGTGTACTCAGTTCTACAGCTTCTGGAGAATGCAGGGTGTACTCAGTTCTTCAGCTTCTGGAGAATACACAGTGTACTCAGTTCTACAGCTTCTGGAGAATACAGGGTGTACTCAGTTCTACAGCTTCTGGAGAATACAGGGTGTTCTCAGTTCTATAGCTTCTGGAGAATAAAGGGTGTACTCAATTCTATAGCTTCTGGATGGTTCATCACTGCCAATACAACAGTGCCTTCATAGACTTTAGACCAAGTCTGACCAAGTCCATACAACTACAGTTGTAAGTCAGAAGGTTACATTCACTTAGGTTGGAGTCATTAAAACTCGTTTTTCAACCACTCCACAAATTTTTTGTTAACAAACTATAGTTTTGGCAAGTCGGTTAAGACATCTTTGTGCATGACACAAGTCATTTTTACAACAATTGTTTACAGACAGATCTTTTCACTTATAATTCACTGTATCACAATTCCAGTGGGTCAGAAGTTTACATACACTAAGTTGACTGTGCCTTTAAACAGCTTGGAACATTCCAGAAAATTATGTATGGCTTCACAAGCTTCTGATAGGCTAATTGACATCATTTGAGTCAATTGGAGGTGTACCTGTGGATGCATTTCAAGGTCTACCTTCAAACTCAGTGCCTCTTTGCTTGACATCATGGGAAAATCAAAAGAAATCAGCCAAGACCACAGAAACAAAATGTAGACCTCCACAAGTCTGGTTCATCCTTGGGAGCAATTTCCAAATGCCGAGTCCTATATCGACATAACCCGAAAGGCCGCTCAGCAAGGAAGAAGCCACTGCTCCAAAACCGCCATAAAAAAGCCAGACTACGGTTTTCAACTGCACATGGGGACAAAGATTGTACTTCTTGCAGAAATGTCCTCTGTTCTGATGAAACAAAAATATAACTGTTTGGCCATAATAACCATCATTATGTTTGGAGGAAAAAGGGGGAAGCTTGTAAGCCGAAGAACACCATTCCAACCGTGAAGCACAGGGTTGACAGCATCATGTTGTGGGGGTGCTTTGCTGCAGGATGGACTGGTGCACTTCACAAAATAGATGGCATCATGAGGGAGGGAAATTATGTGGATATATTGAAGCAACATCTCAAGACATCAGTCAGGAAGTTAAAGCTTGGTCGCAAATGGGGTCTTCCAAATGGACAATGAACCCAAGCATTTATTTTTTATTTTTTTATTTCACTTTTATTTAATCAGGTAGGCTGTTCCAAATGGACAATGACCCCAAGCATACTTCCAAAGTTGTGGCAAAATCGCTTAAGGACAACAAAGTCAAGGTCTTGGAGTGGCTATCACAAAGCCCTGACCTCAATCCTATAGACAATTTGTGGGCAGAACTGAAAAAGCGTGTGCGAGCAAGGTGGCCTACGAACCCGACTCAGTTACACCCAACTTCACCCAACTTTTTGTGGGAAGCTTGTGGAACCTTAATTAAACGTTTTACCCAAGTTAAACAATTTAAAAGCAATGCTACCAAATACTAATTGAGTGTATGAAAACTTCTGACCCACTGGGAATGTGATGAAAGAAATTAAAGCTGAAATAAATCATTCTCCCTGCTATTATTCTGACATTTCACATTCTTAAATAAAGTGGTGATCCTAACTGACCTAAGACAGGGAATTCTTACTAGGATTAAATGTCAGGAATTGTGAAAAACCTGATTTTAAATGTATTTGGCTGAGGTGTATGTAAACTTCTGACTTCAACTGTATGTGTAGGACACAAAACAGTGACAAAACCTCTGAAGAAAGAAAGAGTTTGAGTCAAAACACTCCCTTCTGACACTCTCCAAACTCATGAAATAAACTGTCAATAAAATACATCATTACTGTGGAATAACTTAACACTTTAAATGTCACACTTGAATAAACAAACACATACCTTTGAATACAATTAACCACACCCCAAACATTGGTTGTCCTCAAATGGCTTTCAAACAATTACTAGCACAGCAACAACACATCCCTAAACACACAAATAACCCTTAAGTATATTGAACAAAAATATAAATGTAACATGCAAAGATTACAGTTCATTCAAGGAAATCAGTCTATTGAAATGAATTAATTTGGCCCTAATCTATTGATTTGACATGACTGGGAATAAAGATATGCATCTGTTGGTCACAGATACCTTACAAAAAAGGTAGGGGCGTGGATCGGAAAACCAGTCAGTTTCTGGTATGACCACCATTTGCCTCATGCAACGTGACACATCACCTTCGCATAAAGTTGATCAGGCTGATGTTGTCCCACTTCTTTTCAATGGCTTTGCGACGTTGCTGGATTTTGGCGGGAACTGAAACATGCTGTCGTACACGTCAGTCCAGAGCATCCCAAACATGCTCAACGGGTGACATGTCTATTGAGTATTTGTATTTCTTATGGATACCCATTAGCTGCTGCCAAAGCAGCAGCTACTCTTCCTGTGGTTCAGCAAAGTTAAGGCAGTTAGCAAAACTAAGGCAGTTAACAAAATGAAGGCAGTATGCAGGCCATGGAAGAACTTGGAACATTTTCAGCTTCCAGGAATTGTGTACAGATCCTTGTGATACGGGTCCATGCATTATCATTTGAAACATGAGTTGATGGTGGTGGATGAATGGCACTACAATGGGCCTCAGGACCTCATCACAGTATCTCTGTGCATTCAAATGGCCATCGATAATGCAATAGTGTTCCTTGTCTGTAGGTTATGCCTGCCTATACCATAACTCCACCGCCACCATGGGGCACTCTGTTCACAACATTGACATCAGCAAACCGCTCGCCCACACGACACCATACACGTGGTCTGCGGTTGTGTGGCCAATTAGACGTACGGCCAAATTCTCTAAAACGAATTTGGAGGTGGCTTATGGTAGAAATTAACAACAGCTCTGGTGGACATTCCTGCAGTCAGCATGCCAACTGCACACTACCTCAGAAATTGAGACATCTGTGGCATTGTGTTGTGTGACAAAACAGCACATTTTATAGTGGCCTTTTATTGTCCCCAGCACAAGGTGCACTCGTTGTTGTATATAGCAGGCCTGGAATTTCGTGATTTTAGAGGCAAGGCCATTTAGTCTTCAAGAGGTGCCCATCTGCCACGGCACAAACAACATCTGCTAGGGCACCAAAGCCATTAACCAAAATATCCAATTCAATTGGTTTGAAAATCGAAAACAGTAGCTATTCTGTTAAGAAAGACATCAGTGTATGTAAATGTATATAAATAATTAGCCTACATGTAGAAGTATAGGTGATAGCCTATTCATATTGGCTACAGCCCATCATGTCAAAACCGATGCTGACATAAGGGAGGCACCTGAAAATGTAGCCAAACTTTAATGAGACGTTTTATTACATATACTGAACAAAAATATAAACTCAACATGCAATAATTTCAACAATTTTACTGAGTTACAGTTCATATAAGTAAATCAGTCAATTGAAATATATTCATTAGGCCCTAATCTATGCATTTCACATGACTGGGAAGATGTGCAGCCATGGGTGGGCCTGGGAGGGCATAGGCCCACCCACTTGGGAGTCAGGCCCAGCCAATCAGAATGAGTTTCTTCCCACAAAAGGGCTTTATTACAGACACAAATACTCTCCAGTTTCATCAGCTGTCCGGGTGGCTGGTTTCAGACAATCCCGCAGGTGAAGAAGCCAGATGTGAAGTTCTTCGGCTGGCGTGGTTACACGTGGTTTGCGGTTGTGAGGCCAGTTGAACGTATTGCCAAATGATCTAAAATGATGTTGGAGGTGGCTTATGGTAGAGAAATGAACATTAGATTATCTGTCAATAGCTCTGGTGGACATTCCTGCAGTCAACATGCCGATTGCATGCTACCTCAAACTTGAGACATCTGCGGCATTGTGTTGTGTGACAAAACAGCACATTTTAGAGTGGCCATTTATTGTCCCCAGCACAAGGTGAAACTGTGTAATGAGCATGCTGTTTAATCAGCTTCTTGATATGCCACACCTGCCAGGTGGCTGGATTATTTTAACAAAGGATAAAAGCTCACTAACAGGGATGTAAACAAATTTGTGCATACAATTTGAGAGAAATATACTTTTGGTGCGTATGGAAAATTTCTGGGATCGTTTATTTCAGCTCATAAAACATGGGCCACAATTTACATGTTGCGTTTATATTTTTGTTCAGTGTTCATAAGTCTCACCTGCAGTACTAGCAAATATGGTTTGGTATGGGTACTAGCTGGTCATGTCTAGAAGCGATACAGCTTCGGTCAAATTGATGTCAAAAGTAGATTTTTTTCTTCTTGCATTTTAGCTAACCCTTTTCCTAACTTCTTTCTCATTCTTTCTCATTATCTTTGCCAAAACTGCTAAATATAGCGAACAGACTAAGCGTCTCATCACTTTGTATGAGAAACTACAACTCCCACAATAATAAGCCCAGTTACAGTGTGATTGGTTTGGACAGCTGTGAAAGTAGTCTACGTGTACTTGGCTTTATGATACAGTATCTATAAAACTAGGCTTTTTTATTGCTAAGCAGGTTCAACTATTTATTTTCTACATTGGAAAATACATTATTATTGTGATTGAGGTATATTTTTACTAGGCGTCTTCCACCACTTTTGGCATAGTTTGTAACGGGATCCAAAGAAATCGTGAACAGACATCTATTCGAGCCAATGAAACCGCTTGTTTTCTGCGGTTTGTGGAACCCAAATCCAGGCCTGCCTACAGTAGCATAATGTCATCAGCTCAGAGACGGAAAAGGAAGCGTCCCCCCCTAGTTAAATGAAAGTCAATCAACTAAGAAGACCAGACCCATCTGCTATTGCATTGGTGTCAGTTAAGTAGACCTGAACTTACAATTTATGTTCAATGGTAAACGGACAGAGTGAACAATCTTAATTTATCTGCCATCTTTGATCAGTTGTCAAGACACTTAAACTACACACGTGTGTCGCTAACACTACGAACATATACTTCAGTTCGTTGAAGAGAGATGGTGAGTAGCTAGATGTTTCATCTGTGTCCACTTGCAACCAGTATGTAATACTTCGCTAGCTAATTCAAATGCTTGTAGCTATAGCGTTTAGCCTCTGCGGCAGGTACTTTTTGGCTACAAAATAGCTAGGTAGCTAGCTTAAATGTCAGCTACCGGTAAAATGTCGCTACTGGTCACAGTTACTGCTTCAGGTTCTCTTCAAATTGAGAGCTGGCTATATGTCACTTTGAAGTTAGACTGCAATAGCAATTTATGCTATTAGCCATGGACACGTTGCACACCGTTAGCTAGCTTACTTGGGCTGCTAGCATGGATGGTAACCTTCACAGCTAGCACTTCCCCATGTCATGGCTATCTTGGGTCATTTCTTTCATTGGCTTCTTGGTTCCTTCCTTGAAACGTTGAATGACTGACAGTTGTAGGAGGGCACCCCCCCACTCTCGACACGTGAAGAAGCGGCACCTTTCAGACACGCAGCAGTTGTCGGTTGAAAAAAATTCTCAGGAAACTCCATGTTGGTTGTCTACAAACGTTGGGCTGACCCATTTTTGTACTGTAGCTACTTTGATTAACAAGGTGTGTGTCTCTGTCTGTCTGAACAGGCGCTAATTGGAGTGCAGCTGGTGGTCAGCTTGCTGGCTGCTAGCATCATGCAGAGAATGACTCCACACTGTTCTTTTGCCCGCTGGCTTCTATGCAATGGCAGGTAAAGTAATGTACATAGACACATGTCATGCAGAAGTGGATTTGGAGGTTGGGTGTAGAGACATCCTGATAGTGGTTAGGGTTTGGAGTTATTCCTTGTTAGATCATGAGGGTAGGCAATTTCTCAATCATAGTGAATAGATTTGAGTAAAACAACAGTCATACTACTAGCCAACTACTTGCAATGTATATATGTTTAAAACAAATATAACTTGATCCTTTCAGTCTATTCCGGTTCAAACACCCCTCTGAAGGAGAGCTGTGTGCCCTGGCAGGCAAACAGATGCCCAGCAAGCCCAGCAGGAGAGACAGGTGTGAGCTGAGGAGGGGGCATGATGATGCAGTATAACTGGTGTCTTTTCTTTTGTATCACTGTTATCATAGTAGACTGTGCTGTTACAGGGAAGGTTTGCTGACTTCTTCTTTGTAGGAGACAGAATGGGGACAGCAAGCCTCTCACAGTGCCGAAGGACATCGACCTTAACTTAGAAAAAGCTCCAATTGGTGTCCTTGATGCCCTTGGTAAATAAAACAAAAGCATGACCACTACTGCTGACTGAAATGCCCTCCAAGCCCTTACATTTAGGCCTTATCTTTTCCTTACAATATTTTTGCTTTGTCTCTCCTTTCCCATTCTCAGTACTACGACTCTTCCTGGAGTACCAGTGGTTGATTGACTTTGCAGTGTATGCGATGGGCATCTACCTTTTCACTGAGGGCTACTTCTGTGTAGTCGACCCTGCCATGGAGGTCCACATTGGGGCCTTCTGGTGTGTGCTGACTGTTCTCTGCTGCCTGTATCCTTCTGTTCACCTTCGCTGAGATTCCATAGTTGTATTACAATTTTAACTTGAAAATGAAATTTAACTTGTTCTTAAGACTTAAGTTGTACTCACTGTACTTGTCAATGTTATCACCATGTAAAAACTGTTGGTGTCAATTTCTACAAAGTGGGCTCCTTGTATACATCAATAACCCTATGAAAGTCCCGCCTACTTCCTGTTGCAAGTCCTGTACTGTTTTTGAATGGGCTTCAAGCTTCTAATCAAAATCATGAAAATGTGGTCATTTTAAGATACAGTATGTAAAATTATATTTGTATTTTAATTAGCTTTTTGATTATGGAAAAAACAAAAATTCAGTCAAACCTTCATGAAAGGCATCAGGTAGAAATGCATTAATCCACAAATATAATTTGACATGTATCTTAAGTGAGCAAGTTTTCATGAATTTGATGATATAAGCTTGACGCCCATTCAAAAACAGTATGAAATTTGCAACAGGAAGTATAGCGTGTCACCCAAACATGCAAGGTTGCCAAAAAACACTCAGATGCACCTGTTGTGCTCCTCCTTGATTGGAGTTGTTTGTTGAGGGACTGCCCGATTGTCCCTGTGTTGCCCTTAACCCTCTCTCACAGGAAAACCCTCCACTCCCTGATGGGCCACTATTTCCGGTCTGACGAGGGGGGTGAGCGTTCAGTGTGCTTGGCCTTTGGTTTCCTATCTCTGCTGGTGGCCATGTTGGTGCTAGTGGTCAGAGAAGACTACCTGGAGTTTGGCCTGGAGCCTGGTATGTCCACGACACTAACCCCTACTACAGTAGTCCCATGGGGATGTACACTGTGTGTACAAAACATTTAACACTTTCATAATATTGAGTTACACCCCCTTTTCCCCCTCAAAACAGCCTCAATTCGTCAGGGCATGAACTCTACAAGGTGTCGAAAGCGTTCCACAGGGATGCTAGCCCATGTTTACTCCAATGCTTCCCACAGTTGTGAAGTTGGCTGGATGTCCTTTGGGTGGTGGACCATTCTTGATACACAGGAAACTGTTGCGTGTGAAAAACCCAGCATCATTGCTGTTCTTGACACACTCAAACTGGTGCACCTACTACCATACCCGGTTCAAAGGCACTTAAATCTTGTCTTTCCCATTCACCCTCTGAATGGCACATGTACAGTTGAAGTCGGAAGTTTACATACACTTAGGTTGGAGTCATTAAAACTAGTTTTTCAACCACTCCACAGATTTCTTGTTAACAAACTATGTAGTTTTGGCAAGTCAGTTAAGACATCTACTTTGTGCATGACACAAGTCATTTTTACAACAATTGTTTACAGAAAGATTTACTGTCACAATTCCAGTGGGTCAGAAGTTTACATACACTAAATTGACTGCCTTTAAACAGCTTAGAAAATTCCAGAAATGATGTCATGGCTTTAGAAGCATCTGATAGGCTAATTGACATAATTTGAGTCAATTGGAGGTGTACCTGTGGATGTATTTCAATGCCTACCATCAAACTCAGTGCCTCAGTGCCAAACTCAAACCTCTTTGCTTGACATCATGGGAAAATCAAAAGAAATCAGCCAAGACCTCAGAATTTATTTTAGACCGCCAAGTCTGGTTCATCCTTGGGAGCAATTTCCAAACGCCTGAAGGTACCTCGTTCATCTGTACAAACAATAGTACGCAAGTATAAACACCATGGGACCACACAGCCGTCATACTGCTCAGGAAGGAGATGCGTTCTGTCTCTTATAGATCAAATTTATTTATATAGCCCTTCGTACATCAGCTGATATCTCAAAGTGCTGTACAGATGAACGTACTTTGGTGTGAAAAGTGCAAATCAATCCCAGAACAACAGCAAAGGACTTCTTGGATATGCTGGAGGAAACAGGTACAAAAGTATCTACAGTGCCTTGCGAAAGTATTCGGCCCCCTTGAACTTTGCGACCTTTTGCCACATTTCAGGCTTCAAACATAAAGATATATAACTGTTTTTTTTTGTGAAGAATCAACAAGTGGGACACAATCATGAAGTGGAACAACATTTATTGGATATTTCAAACTTTTTTAACAAATCAAAAACTGAAAAATTGGGCGTGCAAAATTATTCAGCCCCTTTACTTTCAGTGCAGCAAACTCTCTCCAGAAGTTCAGTGAGGATCTCTGAATGATCCAATGTTGACCTAAATGACTAATGATGATAAATACAATACACCTGTGTGTAATCAAGTCTCCGTATAAATGCACCTGCACTGTGATAGTCTCAGAGGTCCGTTAAAAGCGCAGAGAGCATCATGAAGAACAAGGAACACACCAGGCAGGTCCGAGATACTGTTGTGAAGAAGTTTAAAGCCGGATTTGGATACAAAAAGATTTCCCAAGCTTTAAACATCCCAAGGAGCACTGTGCAAGCGATAATATTGAAATGGAAGGAGTATCAGACCACTGCAAATCTACCAAGACCTGGCCGTCCCTCAACTTTCAGCTCATACAAGGAGAAGACTGATCAGAGATGCAGCCAAGAGGCCCATGATCACTCTGGATGAACTGCAGAGATCTACAGCTGAGGTGGGAGACTCTGTCCATAGGACAACAATCAGTCGTATATTGCACAAATCTGGCCTTTATGGAAGAGTGGCAAGAAGAAAGCCATTTCTTAAAGATATCCATAAAAAGTGTTGTTTAAAGTTTGCCACAAGCCACCTGGGAGACACACCAAACATGTGAAAGAAGGTGCTCTGGTCAGATGAAACCAAAATTGAACTTTTTGGCAACAATGCAAAATGTTATGTTTGGCGTAAAAGCAACACAGCTCATCACCCTGAACACCCTATCCCCACTGTCAAACATGGTGGTGGCAGCATCATGGTTTGGGCCTGCTTTTCTTCAGCAGGGACAGGGAAGATGGTTAAAATTGATGGGAAGATGGATGGAGCCAAATACAGGACCATTCTGGAAGAAAACCTGATAGAGTCTGCAAAAGACCTGAGACTGGGACGGCGATTTGTCTTCCAACGAGACAATGATCCAAAACATAAAGCAAAATCTACAATGGAATGGTTCAAAAATAAACATATCCAGGTGTTAGAATGGCAAAGTCCAGACCTGAATCCAATCGAGAATCTGTGGAAAGAACTGAAAACTGCTGTTCACAAATGCTCTCCATCCAACCTCACTGAGCTCGAGATGTTTTGCAAGGAGGAATGGGAAAAAAAATGTGTCTCTCGATGTGCAAAACTGATAGAGACATACTCCAAGCGACTTACAGCTGTAATCGCAGCAAAAGGTGGCGCTACAAAGTATTAACTTAAGGGGGCTGAATAATTTTGCACGCCCAATTTTTCAGTTTTTGATTTGTTAAAAAAGTTTGAAATATCCAATAAATGTCGTTCCACTTCATGATTGTGTCCCACTTGTTGATTCTTCACAAAAAAATAGTTTTATATCTTTATGTTTAAAGCCTGAAATGTGGCAAAAGGTCGCAAAGTTCAAGGGGGCCGAATACTTTCGCAAGGCACTGTATCTATATCCACTGTCAAATGAGTCCTATATCGACATAACCTGAAAGGCCGCTCAGCAAGGAAGAAGCCATTGCTCCAAAACCGCCATTAAAAAGCCAGACTACAGTTTGCAACTGCACATGGGGACAAAGATCGTACTTTTTGGAGATACGTCCTCTGGTCTGATGATACAAAAATAGATCTGTTTGATCATAATGACCATCGTTGTGTTTGGAGGAAAAAGGGGGAAGCTTGTAAGCCGAAGAACACCATTCCAACCGTGAAGCACGGGGGTTGCTGCAGCATGTTGTGGGGGTGCTTTGCTGCAGGAGGGACTGGTGCACTTCACAAAATAGATGGCATCATAAGGGAGGAAAGTTATGTGGATATGTTGACGCAACATCTCAAGACATCAGTCAGGCAGTCAAAGCTTGTTTGCAAACGGGTCTTCCAAATGGACAATGAACCCAAGCATACTTCCAAAGTTGTGGCAAAATGGCTTAAGGACAACAGTCAAGGTATTGGAGTGGCCATCACAAAGCCCTGACCTCAATCCTATAGAAAATGTGTGGGCAGAACTAAAAAAGTGCGTGAGCAAGGAAGCCTACAAGCCTGACTCGGTTACACCAGCTCTGTTAGGAGGAATGGGCAAAATAAGTTTGGAGAATTTGTGGGAAACTTGTGGAAGGCTACCTGAAATGTTTGACCAAAGTAAAATAATTTAAAGGCAATGCTACCAAATACTAATTGAGTGACTGTAGACTTTAAATGTCAGGAATTGTGAAAAACCTGAGTTTAAATGCTTTTGGCTGAGGTTTATGTAAACTTCTGACTTCAACTGTACACAATCCATGTCTCAAGGCTTAAAATGTATTCTTTAACCTGTCTCCTCCCCTTCATCTACTCTGATTTGAAGTGGAATTGTGGCATCAATAAGGGATCATAGACTGACCAGGTGAATCTGTCATTGAAAGAGCAGGTGTATGGGATCAGTAATATGCCAAATGTATTGTGTATACCCGTTCATCGCCCAAATATGGCATTGACTACTTTTGCTGTGAGCTTTACAAACGGGTGTACACCGCAATAGTGTTGCAAATATAGAGTAATCTAGGGTTTCGATTCTTTACGTTGTACACATATGGTTAACATTATGGTTACTATAATTTCTGCAGCCTTGAAAGGCAGGCATCAACATGGCCGAACGAGAGGCTGCCAGCGATTTATAGAAATCTCTTTCTACGGGTACAAACCGCTTTTTAAGCTTGATAACTTTTTGTATTTTTCTTGTCTAATACCTGACAAAATTCAGGTGACCTAAGCTCTTCCAAATATGGAGTTACAGGTTTGCCGTATCTGTCATGCTTGTGCATATCTCTCTTATGTGCAAATCTTTATGGCAGTCATTTTCCTTAAGGTCCTTGGAAATGACCTGCATATCTGCTGTTCTAAAAAAATTCTAATGCAATATATCGATTTACAAATGCCAATCAAAAGGTGTTTGTGGATAGTGATTTACATTTGTGGGTTGGTACGTATTTTGTACAGATCATGATACACGAATACAAAATGCATGCTGTGTGTTCACAATACATTTTGTCATGATATTGATCCCATACAGGTGTTCCTAATGTTCTGTACAATGTGTGTGTTTGTAATAAAAAACATATATAAATAAAACACACTTAACTGTGATTTGTTTAGTTAATTTTATGCTTTTGTATTGCAGGTTTTAACAGTCTTTTTGACAACCTTGAAGTTTTTGCAAAACAGCAAGGCTTTGCTGAGTGGTCGTAAGTATCTTTTCATTGGACAGCTTAAATTTATTTAAAATAAATATGTAAATCACAACTTGGGTCCATAGAATAGTCATTCATGGACTGATGATATGCTTTTAGTGATCTGTGTGTTGGCAAATGTTCTCTCATGTTTATTATATTTGGACTCCCATCAGAGTCCCGGTGACCAAGCTGACTGTAAAGTTGGGTCTGGCTGCCATCTGTGCTTTTATTGGTGCTTTGCTGGCCTTCCCTGGTCTCCGCCTAGCCCAGACCCACCTGGACGCAGTTCAGATGAACTCAGACCGCCCATTCATCCAGTAAGAACACTAACACAGATTTAGCTGTGAAACCAAATAACGACTTGGCTCCACTAGTAATGTCTTCCTGTTCGGTGTTTTTTGCTTCCTGTAGGATTCTGTTGCACATTAGTTTTCTGGCTCCAGTGGTGGTGATCGTGTTGTGGATCAAACCCATTGCTAGGGACTTCCTGGGGAACGCTCCCATGGGGAAGACCTCGGTCACGCTGTAAGTGTGTGTCTTGGTACTCTATATGTACAAAAGTATGTGGACACCTCTTCAAATTAGTTGATTCTGCTATTTCAGTCGCACTCGTTGCTGACGTGTATAAAATCGAGCACACGGCATGCAATATTCATAGCTAAACAATGGCAGTAGAATGGCATTACTGAAGAGCTCAGTGACTTAACGTGGCACCGCCAAAGAATGCCACTCTTCCAACAAGTCAGTTCGGTCAACTGTACCTGCTTTTATTGTGAAGTGGAAACGTCTAGGAGCAACAACAGCTCAGCCGCGAAGTGGTAGGCCACACAAGCTCACGGAACAGGACCACCGAGTGCTGAAGAGCTTAATCGTCTGTCCTTGGTTGCAACACTCGCTACCAAGCTCTAAATGGCCTCTGGAAGCAATGTCAGCACAATAACTTTGTCTGGAGCTTCATGAAATGGGTTTCCATGGCCGAGCAGCTGCACACAAACCTAAGATCACCATGCGTAATGGCAAGCATCAGCAGGAGTAGTGTAAAGCTCGCTGCCATTGGACTCTGGAGCAGTGGAAATGCGTTCTCTGGAGTGATGACTCACGTTTCACCGTCCGTTTGTTTCGATTTAGAATGGCCCATTATCAAATGGGCAGAGGAAAAAAAGACATCTCCGTATGCACTGGAATAGCAAATGAAGGCCACTTTCCCGCGGTTTGTTTTGTAACCAGACCAGCTAGCTACTCTGGGTTTATAGCAGCGCATGTGCTTAATATAAGCAGCTGAGAAATAAATATAGTAGCAGCTTGGATCGTCTTTTTAGTGGCAACCATCTCAACTCTGCTTTCACACAAGATTGCATATAGAGATGTCTGGGCTTATAACACTTATTTCACTCCAAGCAACAGCCACTATTTGAGGAGCATGCAGCCTCTTGCTGCGTGACAGGTGATATTGCGCCCACACTTTGAATGCCATGGGCTCCAACCATGTTCTTGCAGCTCTCTAGTGCTTAATTTGATAAGGCAAGTTAAATCTGTTAAGGAATATAGGTAGTAAAATGTTTTTACAATGAAACATATTTAATTAAACTGACAGTCCCGATCTCTGCGCTCTCGAAAGGAATTAAGGGGAGAGCGAGGAGATGGAAACGCACAGTGGTGAGATGGTGTAGCTAAAGGAAATGTCAGCCTATTCATTATGAAAATATAACCGCCTACAATTTGTGAATTTGTATTTAACTGTAAGCCGCCTTGCACAATCAATGAACCAACAGTATTGCCTATGTGTACTTTCCCAGACTCATGGATAGCATAAGGTAACCAGTCCGTCCATCCAGTATCCATAAGTATATAGTCCACTCTCAAAGGTGACTAGTATAATGTGTTTAATTTTGGAGTATTGGCTAGACCAATTACATACCAAAAACATCTTAAATATGTGTAATTAAAAAAAAAATGTATATATATATATAAAGAAATCTGCCGTGTGTCGTAAGTGGTAGGCTATTAGCTATGTATTGTATAAGGAAAAATCATTTTCATTCAAGGTTTTTTCGGGCTTGGGCTCAAGCCTATATGTATCCATAAGGTCTAATATGTGTATGGGTGTTTTGAATTGATCATCACCTTAGAAAGCACTGTCCACTTCATTGTTTGGCTTTGAGACAACATCCACAATGACCATGTTTTCCACTCAGTTTCAACCTGTTATTGAATTTTTCTTCAAATTGATCGATCAGTGAGGTGGGTTTTAAAAACTGTTCTGATAAGTGCTTGCTATGATTTGAGATCCAATTTGCATTGATCTCAGTGGTTAGAGGGACTATAGAGATCAGAGTACACTGCCATTAGCAGTTGGGTACTAACAACACATGTCCAGAATGCATAAAGGAGATTAACGTGACTCAATGGTCATGTGGAATTTGACTGTGGTCATGACTGCCAGTGTGGCGGTATTGCAGTCACCGCAACAGCTCTACTCCTAGTGTTGACGTCTCTGTGTGTTATCCCAGTATGTCAAGCGCGATGTTTGACAGTGTTCGTCTGTGGACGGTGGTGGTGCTGTGCTGCCTGAGGCTGGCCCTGACCCGCTACCACATGCAGGCCTACCTCAACCTGTCCCAGAAGTGGGTGGACCAGATGAAGAAGGAGGCAGGACGCATCGCTGCCATCGACATTCAGAGGAAGGTAAGATGCCTAAACCTCTAAACCAGCCATTTTGTTTTTCGAATTACCGACAATATGATTTTCAATACTGTTTTTAAAAAAAAGTTATGCATACATACACTTTTTGGGGGCAGAGGGGTTGGGCTGGGGCGTGCTACGCTACTGCTTAAACTATAAGGTAAGTATAACAATTCGACACCTTAGATTTCTTATCTCCAGCTCAGGGCTCCAGCTATGCATTTGCTTTGCTAACTTTCTAGCTAATTGGCTAGATTTCTAGCTAAGTGGCAAGATCAAGCTTCTTGCTTACAGCAGAGACATACAATCTCTGTTGGCTCAATCCCTGTTGCCTAAATTGTTTTAAAAATAGCGCCCCTTGTGTGCACTTCCGGTAATACCGTATACCCTGCCGGTTTGAAAATATAGGTACCGCCCAACCTTAGTTGACAGAGGAAACCTGTATCCATGAGTCTTTGTTGTCCTTCCAGGTGACCCGAGTGTTCTGCTACCTGACCATAGTCACCCTGCAGTACGTGATCCCTGTTCTACTCCTCCTCTTCTCTACCCTGGCTCTGAAGGTCCTGGGTAAGACATGTACAGCACCTAACAACATAAGCAACAACTCTAATCTCAGTGAGGCCTTCAGTGACTGCTGAGAATCTGCATTCTACAATTTAAAAATGGGGAGTCATGATAATTTACCAACCGCTTCACCATAATGCCTGATGTTACAGGTAACTGCCAAAATAAAGGAAATACATGTGTAAATGAGGGATGCAAAGTATATTGAAAGCAGGTGCTTCCACGCAGGTGTGATTCCTGAGTTAATTAAGCAATTAACATCCTATTATGCTTAGGGTCATGTATAGAGATGGCTAGTTGCCCATTATTTGGGCTACCATGGCTAGAAGAAGTGATCTCAGTGACTGAAAGAGGCATCTCAAAGGAGCATAGGTGTTGTTTTTTTATAGAATGTGACATTTAGAAAATCTAGTATGTTTTAAATGACAAATTGTTATACTAATTTCGGCTTTTCATTTAGTAGACTTTGCTGTACACTTTTGAGGAAGAGAATTAACTTTCCAGACTCACGCTTGTTTGATAATCCGTTGATAAAGAGAAAAAGGGACCCGCTGTACCCAAATGAACAAATGACGGGAATCAACGCAATTGTGCGTTAGATGATACATTCTCAGGATTGGTGAGCCTATTTTGTTGATATTTCTTGGTTACTGTGTTCATTTTGACTAAACCGTACGTTCTGAAGAGGTGTGCGTGTGTATATAGTACGATTAGTACACAGTATACGCTACTGGTCAAAAGTTTTTTTAGAACACCACCTACTCATTCAAGATTTTATTTGTACTATTTTCTACTTTGTAGAATAGTAGTGAAGACATCAAAACTATGATATAACACATGGAATCAAGTTGTAACCAAAAAAAGTGTTAAACAAATCAAAATGTATTTGAGATTCTTCAAATAGCCACCCTTTGCCTTGATGACATCTTTGCACACTCTTGGCATTCTCTCAACAAGCTTCATGATGTAGTCACCTGAAATGCATTTCATTTAACAGGTGTACCTTGTTAAAAGGTTAATTTGTGAAACTTCTTTCCTTCTTAGTGTGTTTGAGACAATCGTGTTGTGACAAGGTAGGGGTGATGTACAGAAGATGGCCTTTTACCAAATAGGGCTAAGTCATATTATGGCAAGAACAGCTCAAATAAGCAAAGAAACTACAGTCCATCACTACTTTAAGACATGAAGATCTGTCAATATGGAACATTTCAAGAACTTTGAAAGTTTCTTCAAGTGCAGTCGTAACAACCATCAAGCGCTATGGAACTGGCTCTCATGAGGACCGCCACAGGAATGGAAGACGGCGAGTTACCTCTGCTGCAGATATGCGAGTTACTTACCAGCCTCAGAAATTGCAGCTCAAATAAATGTTTCAGAGTTCAAGTAAGACACATTACAACATCAACTGTTCAGGAGACTGTGTGAATCAGGCCTTCATGGTCAAATTGCTGCAAAGAAACCACTACTAAAGGACTCATTATTTATTATTATTATTATTATTATTAAGAGACTTGCTTTGGCCAAGAAACAAGAGAAATGGACATTAGACCGGTGGAAATTTGTCCTTTGGTCTGAACTCCAAATCGGAGATTTTCAGTTCCAACCGCTGGGTCTTTGTGAGATGCAGTGTGGGTGAACGGATGATTTCTGCATGTGTATTTCCCACCGTGAAGCATGGAGGAGGTGGGGGTGCGTTTCTGGTGACACTCTTTGGTTTATTTAGAATTCAAGGCGCACTTAACCAGCATGGCTACCACAGCATTCAGCAGCGATATGCCATCCCATCTGGTTTGTGCTTAGTGCGACAATCATTTGTTTTTCAACAGGACAATGACCCAACACACCTCCAGGCTGTGTAAGGACTATTTGACCAAGGAGGAGAGTGATGGAGTGCTGCATCAGTTGACCTGCCCCCCCCCACAATCACCTGGCCTCAACACAATTCAGATGGTTTGGGATTAGTTAGACCGCAGAGTGAAGGAAAAGCAGCCAACAAGTGCTCAGCATATGTGGGAACTCCTTCAAGAATGTCGGAAAATCATTCCAGGTGAAGCTGGTTGAGAGAATGCCAAGAGTGTGCAAAGCTGTCATCAAGGCAAAGGGTGGCTATTTGAAGAAATATTTTAACACTTTTCTTCGCTACTATATGAGTCCATATGTTATTTAATAGTTTTGATGTCTTCACAATTATTACACAATGTAAAAAATAAAGAAAAACCCTTTAATGAGTAGGTGTTCTAAAACTTTTGACCGTAAGTATATACAGAACAAAAATATAAACACCATGTAAAGTGTTGGTCCCATGTTTCGTGAGCTGAATTAAAAGATCCCCAGCATGATCATTACACAGTTGCATCTTGTGCTGCTGGGTTTGCACAACCAAAGAATTACTGCTCACTTCTTCAACTGTCTCAGTGAAGTTCTTCTGCGTGCTGATTGTCTTGACCTGACTTCAGTGGGCAAATGCTCACCTTCGATGGTCACTGGCACGCTGGAAAAGTGTACTTTTCATGGATGAATCACGGTTTCAACTGTACCGGGCAAATGTATGGCGTTGTGTAGGCAAGCAGTTTGCTGATGTCAATGTGGTGAATAGAGTGCCCCATGGGGAGGGTCATGGTATAAGCAGGCATAAGCTATGGACAACGAACACAATTGCAGTTTATTGATGGCAATTTGAATGCACAGAGATACCGTGAACAAATCCTGGGGAACATTGTCTTGCCATTCATCCACCGCCATTACCTCATGTTTCAGCATGATAATGCATGGCCCCATGTCGCAATATCTGTATACAATTCCTGGAAGCTGAAAATTTCCCTGTTGTATATTCACCAGACATGTTACCCATTGAACATGTTTGGGATGCTCTGGATTGACATGTATGACAGCGTGTTCCAGTTCCTGCCAATATCCAGCAACTTTGCACAGCCATTGAAGAGATGTGTTGCGCTGCATGAGGCAATGGTGGTCACACCAGATACTGACTGGTTTTCTTATCCACGCCCTTTTCTTTTGAAGGCATCTGACCAACAGATTCAGTCTATTACCAGTCTTGAAATCCATAGATTAGGGCCTAATTTATTTCAGTTGACTGATTTTCCTTATTTGAGTTGTAACTTAGTTTAAATTTGTAATTGTTGCATTTAAAAAAAAATGTTTTTGTTGTGGGCAAATGCTGTTAGAAGTAGGCAAGACATTTCAGACATGGTGTGTGTGTCAGTAAGTAGGAACTCTACCCAATTGAACACTTTTGCGAGATTCTAGAGCGGTGCCTGACACGTAGTTTTCCACCACTATCAACAAAACACCAAATGGTGGTATTTCTCATGAAAGAATTGTCGCATCCCTCCAAGAGTTCCAGACCCTTGTAGAATCTATGACAAGGTGCATTGAAGCTGTTCTGCCTCATGGTGGCCCAACACCTTATTAAGACACTTTATGTTGGTGTTTCCTATATTTTGGCAGGTACCTGTATTTGTAGCCTGTAAGTTGTTCATTTAGAATGTCTCATGTGGTAACGGCCTTCGTTCCTGCTGTGTTTTTGTTCTGTATGTCAGGTGACTTCTCATGGAGTGGTGTGGAGCAGGCTCCGGGGGTGACTCCTGCTCTGGTAATGCCAACGGTCACTCCCGTCCTGCCAGGGCTGGAGGAGGACGAGGATGGGGTGGAGTACATGGAGGAGGACATCCAGGCCACGGTGGCTCGTCTGACAGAGGGCTTCTCAGCCCTGCGCTCCGTCCTCACCCCACTCTTCTTCAGAGGCCTCTTTGCCTTCCTTACCTGGTGGGTGGCCGCCTGCCAGGTCATCAGCAGCCTGTTTGGCATCTACTTCCACCAGTACCTCATGCAGAACTGAGGAAGAATACACAGAACTACACTATCCACAATACCTAGCTAACACAAGCCCAGTGTGATGTAGGCAGGTAAAACTGTTTAACACAACAGAGGGACAGGATGGGTACTCTTGTCTTACTGTAACTAAGGTGTCACGGATGTAAAAATAAGAAAAAAAGACATGAGGCTTTCTTCTGACACACTACTACTTTGTTGTCCTGTGGGACACAGATGATGTTGCCTGTGACTGCCTGGGGACTATGATGGA
The DNA here is from genome assembly GCF_018296145.1 of Oncorhynchus tshawytscha. Classification (NCBI taxonomy): domain Eukaryota; kingdom Metazoa; phylum Chordata; class Actinopteri; order Salmoniformes; family Salmonidae; genus Oncorhynchus; species Oncorhynchus tshawytscha. The sequence continues at coordinate 20,532,481 of NC_056434.1, read as the reverse complement.
GATGCAGTATAATGGGGACTGAACTCTGTCCCTTGCTACTTAACACATTTCTCTTATGCCAGTGTTAACCTTATTCATTTTTCATCACACAATATTGTTAAATGCTGCAAATGAGACTTTACTATTAGGAAAAGGGTACCACTACACTACAGCCTAGTTTGCTATTAGACCGATTCAGAAGCTCTTGATGCTTTTTAAAATTGTCGTCCTATAGTTCTGCTAATACCGTACCGATTGTCATGAACCCATGGAGTTCAGTCTATGTAGCAGTCATCACCACTTGTGTATGGATTGATCAAACTCGGGCCTCGCCTGTTCATTCTCCTTAATCATTTATACCCACCTTTTAAAACGAAGCACAGGATCAGTTACTGTTTATTTAATGAAGGGATTCAAAGAGGAATTCCAAGTGCCTGGAAACTCAGGGATTTTAAGTCAATGATTTGATCTTCTCTTTTCATTAAATGTTTTTTTTTCTCTGTAAAATGGTAGACTGGTGATAGACATTTATCTGTATCATTTGATAACACTCCAGCCAAGACTGGATTTGGCCAAATGTACCTGTTATCAACCATCTTTCAGTCTTAGCAAAGTTTGTTAGTTGTTTGAACAAGGCACTTTGTCTTTTATTGCTGCCAAACTATAATTTACAGATGTAGGCTTAGAACAAATCTCGCTTAACTTAAACCTAGGTCTGAAATGCGTTGCTGATTGTAGTGTCAACGGTTTGTTTTTTAATGTATTTATTTCTACTCTCTTGCCCCTGGTCATATTGTGTTGGAAAGGTACAGGTGTCGTGCTGCTGTACGTTTGGGTCATGGTTTATGGCACGTGATTTATTTGATTGAATGTTCGCTAATCATTTCACGGTGTGTGTGGTTTGTATGAAGATGCTGTTTTTACAATTAAGAGACTTCTGAATGCATGGCGTTAACTTTAATTGTGTGCAAGTGTTTTTATTTGGTTGTGTGGCTTAATAAAACAATAATTGAATATTTTTATGATTCTTTTCAATCTTTAGTTTTTAGTATGCCAAAATCACATGTTTTGATTATCCCAGCAAATTGTAAGTTTCAGATTTATTTTCTCCCAATGACTTATTTTCTGTTCTTATAAAGCATAGGAGATAAGTGATACAAGATGGGGGTCCTTCAAAGTTAATCATTTGACAAAAGACCATGCATGACAATGGTGAGTAGCTGCTGAATTGGGCACTCACCTCTGACCTTAATAATTGATAATTGCCTTGCACTTATTCTGTCTCAACAATCTGATATAGTCAAATCTTTTTTCGAAAGTATATTTAGATTTTTCGATCGTAGTATGTTCAATATCATATAGCTTTGTAGCAATGTGATGCTAACTTATGTCAAATTTTTCAAATGGTATATTTTTGTGGATATTACTTATTGTGAAATAATATTGGTAAAACCAGCTTACTATTGTACAGCGCTAAGGAACATGACCTTCCCTCAGACGTGACACAGCCAGAAAGGCCCATGGAGCTGAGAGCTGACTTTAAAAAAAAATATATATATATTTTTAGCTTTATTTAACTAGGCAAGTCAGTTAAGAACAAATTCTTATTTTCAATGACTGCCTAGGAACAGTGGGTTAACTGCCTGTTCAGGGGCAGAACCTTCCGGTTACTAGTCCAACACTCTAACCACTAGGCTACCCTGCCGCCCCAATGATTTATTGAAGATTTAGTGAGGGACTGACTTATCTGAGCCTTCACATGCTGGTGAGGTGGGAATGTTTCATTGGAGGATATCGATAGTGCTCAAGCACAGAACTAGATGGGACCAGATAACACATTGGAACTTTGTTATGGATGGCTGAGATTCTGATCTTGAATGTCTGTTAGTGAAACAATCTTTTTCTGTTTGACAACATTTTTTTATAATTGTTGAGTGAAATTTCTGAAAAAATGCTTTTCAGATCACGGTGCATTTTACAATGATGTCAAAACCGCTATTATGAATACTTTGACATCCTTCTGAGAATTTTCTACCTCACCCTCTATTGCTCCTCCTGGTATAGGGCCTATATAAAATGTATGTGGCGGGGCTTGCTCTGCTCTTAAGGCCAGGCATATTCAGGCCTTTACTAGCCTCTGACAGGTCTGGGAGAGTGTCTGGCTTAATGAACTGGAAGGTGACAGGGTTGACATATCTATATAATCACATTAATTATGTGCATGTGTTTGGAGGCCCCCAGTCTGCAGCCTGCAGCCTGCAGCCACCATGGCTGTTGCTATAGGGACCAGGCAGCGACCAGACAACGGAGTCTTCAGTCATGCCCTGCAGACTGGCCCTATCCTCAGGGGAGCTGCCCAGACACCACCCCTGTGACTCTTTTCATTTGGGGAGCAGAGGCCATGCTGACGGGTGGGAGAGGGATAATTCTAGCCAATTTCATTCTGGTTATTCTAAATTGTAGGGAAATGCTCTAGAGGGAAGAACATATTCACTGTATATGATGTCCAGCTGTTATTGTAAGGCATTTTCTATTGTAATCACACTATATAAAGCTTGTCTGGTTTTAGTGTTCCTTCATTCTTGTTCCCCCCTCAGTTGGAACCTAGTGGTTTGACATGATAGTGAGTGACTAGATGTATTCAGTGGAACAATCTAGATAAATGGACACATGAAAGATACACGTAGTGTATATAGCATTTTATCGGTCTTCAGATAAATATACATCAAAGGAAATGCTGTGACTTCTGAATCAACGTTTTTTAAATTAGTCAATTAGATGTACAGCCTTCGGGTCAAAATAACTTACAAATCAAATATTGCTAATTGAAAGGCAGCCACATCATTAAAATAAGTATAAAGCCATGGGTTGTTTTGATCAATACTGCCAGTGCTGACACTACCCACTGGGCACATATGTCATTCCAACGTATAGTTTTGATATACATTTGGTTGTGTTGTCAACTAAAGTAAATTCAACATGAAATCAATAAAAAATGTCACAATGTCATTGTATTTAGGTTAAAAAGGTTAAAGATGAGATTCCCTTACGTTGATGACTTTCTGCAAATCCAATCAGTTTTCCACGTTAATTCAACGTCATCACATTGTTTTTTGTTGTTGTTGAAATGACATGGAAACAACATTGATTCAACCAGTTTTTGCCCAGTGGTATTGATGTGCTGGAATAACCTGTGTGGTTTTTACTGACAAGTGCTTATATTCAAAAATATGTCAAAATAACTTGAATGTGTCTGTGAGAATACTGTTTGTAACTGAAGTTACTGTTTTTACCTTTCTACATTTATCCACAGTTGAAATAGTTTGTCAGACACAAACATTTCTCCTGGCAATATTTCCATGTTGTCAATCAGAACCTGCCGTTATACCCTCTGTGTATGTCTTCAATACACTAATTATGCAGTTTTATCTGAATACCATCACATTGCACTGCATTAACTTGTAACTTTTGCCATGGAAAATCAGATAATTAATTGCTAGTAGTAGCACTAATGGCTGATTCGTTCTGCATTGTCTTGCCTTCAGAGTGATAGTGTGAAATACGTTGACCTCTTGTGGACTAAGGAGTCACTTCAATCTACACACAAACCCACAAGAAGCTGAACGGATACAAGATCATTTTACATGAACTATTTTCATGTGACTTTTTAAACATTAAATTGATAAATGAAACAATAACACGCCACAAATGATCTGCATAAAACACAAAAATCATTAAAAAATATATATATAAAAAACTCACACGAGCAATAAAATGTGTCTTAATGTTTTTTTTCCATAGACAAAAGTTAATTTATGCAGTTTATTTGATAGGTGTCTGATTGTCAACATACCCTATTCCTATTGACCCACTGAAAATGTGTTTCCTTTTCAGGAATGAATAAATAACTGGAATTTATTTAAACAAAATACAACAGTGCTGAAAGTAGTAAAGCTCAACTTTATAAAATGGTTATAGTGAAAATGGACCTTGAGCATCACAAGCAGGAATAGATTGAAGATGTATGATGATGACTAGTAATGATTCTTATACACCATTATATGCTAAATGTTGGCTTGTTTTGGATATTGCTTCACAAATAATTAAATTGAATTGAACACAATATCCATTTATAAGAAATAAAGCACATGTTACATTCCCTTTAGTCTTAAATTTGTTATCATTTTGCATTACTAAGGCCAGTGTCCAAAAATAAAGACTTTAACTATGTAGTATATAGTAAAAACAAACAGCTTTGCTCAGTAATTTTCTAGCCTTAAAAAGCAACACTAACCCTGTATAATGGAACCAATGATCCAAATCCCTGAGAGACTTATTGATGCACAGATTTTAAATACAAAAATCCATAAGTGCAGATTGCATTTTTGTTTTTCTTTAATCAATTCCTATCCAGACTAACTTCCCACTCACTATCACAGAGGGCGTGCCACTATGATAGATGAGTAGAACCTTGGTGCTCCCTAATCGGTCTCCTGTGAGCTGACCACTTCATTGATTTTGGGCTAAAGGCTAAAGCATTAAAGTTATATACAGTGACTCCGAAAAGTATTCAGACCCCTTGACTTTTTCCACATTTTGTTACATTATAGCCTTATTCTAAAATGTATTAAATAGAAAAAATACTCAGCAATCTACACACAATACCTCATCATGACAAAACATATATACCTTATTTACAAACCAAGCCATGAGGTCAAAGGAATTGTCGGTAGATCTCCGAGACAGGATTGTGTCGAGGCACAGATCTGGGGAAGGGTAGCAAAAAATGTTTGCAGTGTTAAAGGTCCCCAAGAACACAGTGGCCTCCATCATTCTTCAGTGGAAGAAGTTTGGAACCACCAAGACTCTTCCTTGAGCTGGCCGCCTGGCCAAACTGAGCAATTGGGGGAGAAGGGCCTTGGTCAGGGAGGTGACCAATAACCCGATAATCACTCTGATAGAGCTAGAGAGTTCCTCTGGAGATGAGAGAACCTTCAAGGAGGACAACCATCTCTGCAGCACTCCACCATCAGGCCTTTATGGTAGAGTGGCCAGGTGGAAGCCACTCCCCAGTAAAATGCACATGACAGTCTGCTTGGAGTTTGCCAAAAGGCACCTAAAGACTCTCAGACCATGAGAAACAAGATTCTCTGGTCTGATGAAAACAAGATTGAACACTTTGGCCTGAATGCCAAGCGTCACGTCACGTCTGGAGGAAACCTAGCACCATTCCTATGGTGAAGCATGGTGGTGGCAGAATCATGCAATGGGGATGTTTCTCAGCGGCATTGACTGAGAGACGAGTCAGGATCGAGGCAAAGATGAACGGAGCAAAGTACAGCGATATCCTTGATGAAAACCTGCTCCAGAGCACTCAGGACCTCAGACTGAGGTGAAGATTCACTTTCCAACAGGATAACGATCCTAAGCAGACAGCCAACACAATGCAGGAGTGTTTTTGGACAAGTCTCTGAATGTCCTTGAGTGGCCGAGCCAGAGCCCGGACTTGAACCCGATCTAACATCTTTGGAGAGACCTGAAAATAGCTGTGCAGCAACGCTTCCCATCCAACCTGACAGATATTGAGAGGATCTGTAGAGAAGAATGGGAGAATCTCCCCAAAATACAGGTGTGTCAAGCTTGTTGCGTCATACCCCAAAAGACTCAAGGCTGTAATCACTGCAAAAGGTGATTCAACAAAGTACTGAGTAAAGGGTCTGAATTCTTATGTTAAAAATGGCTAAAAACCTGTTTTTGCTTTGTCATTATGGGGTATTGTGTGTAGATTGATGATTTTTTTTTAATTCCATTTTAGAATAAGACTGTAATCTAACAAAATGTGGAAAAAGTCAAGGGGTCTGAATAGTTTCCGAAGGCACTGTAACTGGGGACCTGAATGTAAAGTACTACTCTGAAACACAGTGCTCTAAGAACATGGCTAAATGACTGAATCTCCCTTACCCTCTGCTCTGTAGCTCAAACAGGATGAGAGAACTACACTGATATGTGGTTTGACATACCCTCTGACCCCAACACACAGACAAACCAACAAAACCCAACAACACACCCAGCAATATATCAGGATCAGAGAGGCAGTGACACATCTTCATCACCCACAAGGGAGAGTCCAGCCCAGCTCTAAGGGGGGTCTTTCTTTCCTCTGGGATGATGTGAATTAATGAACCTCATCTCCCCATCCTCCTCTCTCTGTGAGTGGGCAACCATGTGGCAGGCTTGCTTTGGCTTGAAGGAGGGTGGATGGTGTGTGGTAGTCACTGCCAACTATCTCTGCCACCCATCGCTAATTTCTAATTGCCTCAGGGGCAGCCCCCCTTTCTCCTCTGCCCCTTGCTGAGCCGGGTAGGGAAAACCTCCTTTGGGGAATTCCTCTCTCTCATTGGCTGGGTAAGGTTCCTGGGGTGTGTGGCGAGCAGAATCGGGGGTGCTCATTGGAGAGTGCTGCCTCAGATGTTGCAGCGGCGGAGAGGTCGCAGAGCAGATGCGCTCCGGGGAGGCTCGCTCTGATTTGATGCTGAGGTTGAGGGAGGGGTGAGGAGGAGTGGTGGGGGTGGAGGCCTGAGAGGGAAAAGAGCACCCTCCGCTGGACATCCTGGTACACAGCAAGCAGACAGAGAAAAGGGAGGAGAATATGCATCACATAGAGCGGGGGTATTCAACTCATACCCTACAAAGTCCGAGGCCTGCTGGTTTTCTGTTCTACCTGATAATGAATTGCACCCAGGTCTAAATTAGTCCCTGATTAGAGGGGAACACTGAAAAAACGCAGTGGAACTGGCTTTGAGGTCAAAAGTTGAGTTTGAGGGACATAGAGCATGAAATAAATCTCCACATGCTATTTTTACTATAAAGGGCACTAGAAGACTCATCACAACAGTATCATGGTCCATCCTTGTTCAATGTTTAACACTTAGTAATTGAGTAAGGTTTCATATCAGTGGTCTTACGCTGGGCTGAGGTGGGGTACATGTTGCTCCTGCTGTTGTGCCGTCTGCCACGGGTTCACTGTACCACGCTGTAGACTCACAGCATGGGAGAAACCTGGGTGGCTGTAGTCTGGGACAGAGGAGAATGATTATTTTATATCACTAACTAAGAAGCACTTACAAATGTCAGAAGAGCAGAGCTGCAGTCTTACCAGATGGTCCAGCAGAGAGGCCGTAGCCCCCAAGATTCTGGCCCAGCAGACCTGCCTTCCCCATGGTCAGCATGTGGTTCCCTGGGTGCATACCCTGGTACAGTATGCCTCTCTTAACATTACATGGAGAGAGAAGCAGTTAATCAGTTCAAAACATTATAAACTGGGTGGTTCGAGGCCTGAATGCTGATTGGCTAAAAGCCGTGGTATATCAGACCGTATATCATGGGTATGACAAACCATTTATTTCTACTTCTCTTATTATGTTGGTAATCAGTTTATAATAGCAATAAGGCACCTCAGGGGTTTGTGATATATGGCCAATATACCATTGTTAAGGGCTGTGACCTAGCACTCTGCGTTGCATCTTACCTAAGAACAACCCTTGGCTGTAGTATATTGGCCATATACCACACACCCTCAGGCCTTATTGCTTAAATACAGGCCATGTGAGTAAGTGTGAGAGTGAGAATTATAGTGTACAAGCGTGAGTGTGGTTGGTCCTCTGATTGGCCTTTTGTAATGACATCGTCATTACCCTAATCTCTGATTGGTCTCTTCATAATGACATCATCATAATGACATCGTCATCACTCTGCTCTCTGATTGGTCCCTTCATTATGACATTATCATTAGGACGTCATCATAACTGGGGCTGTGGCAGTCATTGAATTTTGTCAGCCGGTGATTGTCAAGCAAATAACTGCCGGTCTCATGGTAATTGACCTTTAATGAACATAAACACATTTAGCATCTCCTGGCTTCCACGCATAGCCTACAAGCAAGCCACTGATGCAGATCTTTGGAACATCTACATTTTAATAAGTCAAATAAATCCATTTAATATATTCTACACCATCACAATGAATCCATTATTTATTTTAGACAGGTCTAAAGAAACATGGTATGAAGAAAATGTTGTATATTTCAGAAGAACAGAATAGCATACTCTGAGTTGTCCTTGTGTTAGTCCTGATCTGGCTATGCAATATGGCTGTGGGCTACACTAGTTCATTTATCAGACAAGAATTGCTTAGAATTACATGGCATTATTTTATAGTATGAAGAATACAATTGAACATAGCTGAATAAAATAGAAAGGATGTTTTCTCCAAACGATTTCTGAGGGCGTGCACACATGCGGCTATTCTGTATTGAGTAGTTAACAAAGAAATAGGTCCCTCTATATGCTTAATTTAGAGCTATTTATGCAACTTTAGTTGTCATACAAACATTGAGCTATATGTTTAGATTTTGAATACGTTCCAAGGCTACATGAAGCGACTCTAATGATGATAAAAGTTGCATGAAAGGCATGAGCTCTGCATCGTTTCTTGCACAGGCTGCACAGACTTCATCAGTCTCTCATTCACAAGTTGTCAAGCACTTGATAATGCCTCAAATTTCTTGACAGAAACCCCCTGGTGTGGCTGTAATGCCCCCTAAAAGAATAAATGCCTTATGCGGCCAGTGGCCGTTGTGCCCTTGGGCTGAATATAATAATTATAATTCACTTCTCCTGGCTACATGTTCCGATGCACCTCTCACTCACATGGCTCTCTCAGATATCACAATTCTTATAAGCCAATGCCCGTCACATTATCGGGTTCTTCTCACAGGCTCCACAGCTCCAAAGTAGGCTAAAAGTGAAGACAGACACATCGGGGATGCAACTGTGAGCGTTCTTCTTATCGAATTCCAAGGCGCATATTTAAGATGTTAGAAGAACTCTACACATTTATTTTTCGTCAGCCAACAAGATGAGTAGGCCTCACAAACAGCAAAAGCATTAGCCTATGTCAATCTACTATCCACCATAGTACAACGGTTAACGTATTCTATTGGTCAACTGACAGGTGACAGGTGTACGTAATGAAGGGCAGCCTGGCACCAGAGAGGGGAAGTGGAGGCAGGCGTGACAGTGGGATGCGATAGATCCCAAATTAATACAACCACTCACATCAAAAACCTTTTAAAAGAGGCTGATGCAACAGATTAGAACATGTATCTTACAATGCTGATAAAATATTAGGCTATTTCTTCACATTATAAGCGCAGCAACACCAGTTGTGAGCGGATGAATGTGCTTAATTTTAAGAAGTTATATGGCCACTTTAGTTGTGTTACAAACCATATCAAAACATATAGGCCCATGGGCTAGGCTACATGTGGTGTGGGACTATGATTTATTGCCTTACTGCACACTGTCACGCCCTGGTCTTAGTATTTTGTGTTTTCTTTATTATTTTGGTCAGGCCAGGGTGTGACATGGGTTTATTATGTGGTGTGTTTTGTCTTGGGGTTTTAGTAGGTATTGGGATTGTGGCTTAGTAGGGTTATCTAGAAAAGTCTATGGTTGCCTGAAGTGGTTCTCAATCAGAGGCAGGTGATTATCGTTGTCTCTGATTGGGAACCATATTTAGGCAGCCATATTCTTTGAGTGTGTCGTGGGTGATTGTTCCTGTCTCTGTGTTTGTTTGCACCAGATAGGCTGTATAGGTTTTCACGTTATGTTGTTTTTGTATTGTTCGTTTTTTTCATCGTCATTAAACATGTATCAAGAATACCACGCTGCATTTTGGTCCGACTCTCCTTCACCGCAAGAAAACCGTAACACACACAAGCTGGGCATTATTCACAAATGATAATATATCATCAACAAGTGATAGGCTAACATTGTCACCCATCAGACTATTCTTGATTTAATCTTGTCTTTACATATACAAAATAATAATTGTGTGAAATTAATTTTGATTTAGAATGGACCATTATCATGCACCTGTCTCGGGGCAGGGGAAAAAAGACATGTCATCTATATCCTTACAGTGCATTCGGTATTCAGACCTCTTGACTTTTTCCCCATTTTGTTAAGTTTCAGCCTTATTCTAAAATCTAAACACAATACCCCATAATGACAAACCAAAAACAGGTCTTTAGAAATTTTAGCAAATGTATGAAAAAAATTAATAATGAAATATCGCATTAACATGAGTATTCAGAACCATGTCCAATCAATTGAATTTACCACTGGTGGACTCCAATCAAGTTGTAGAAACATGCCCATGAGCTCAATTTCAAGTCTCAAAGCAAAGGGTCTGAATACTTATGTTAAGGTATTTCCGTTTTTTTATTCATTTGCAAAAATGTCTAAAAAACGGTTTTCACTTTGTCATTATGGGGTATTGTTTGCAAATGAAAAAAATGTATTCTATCCATTTTAGAATAAGGCTGTAACGTAACAAAACGTGGAAAATGAGAAGGGGTCTGAATACTTTCCAAATACACTGTAAATAGCAAATGTAGGACGCTTATTCCATGGTTTATTTTCATGCCAGCCAGATAAGCTATTCTCCTGCTGTAAAGCAAAGCAATGTGCTTAATATTAGGAGTTGAGAAAGTTGAGAAATAAACTGATGGGATCCTCCTTAATAGAGGTCATCAAAACTCTGTTTTCTTATGCAATTGCATAGCCTACAGAAATGTTGCGCAACATGAGCTCATGAAGTGTTTGATTTGATTTTCGAATACATTTGCATTGATGTCAGAGTGACTAGAGGGACAATAGAGTGCTGAGTACCAGGCAGTTATCAAGTTTGGTAGACTACTATTGACCATCAGCAGCATCAGAGCTTGGAGAAGCCTAGTTACCGTGACTAAGAGATTACATGGAATTTGACTGCTGTCATGCCTCGTGACTGCCGGTGTGGTGGTAATATGGTCACCGTAACATAACCCTGATCTCTAATTGGTCCTTTCATAATGACATCGTCATAACCCTGCTCTCTGATTGGTCCTTCATAATGACATCAACATAATGATACTGTCATTACCCTGCTCTCTGATTGGTCAATCATAATGACATCGTCATAACCCTACTCTGATTATTCCATCATAATGAAATCACCATAACCCTGCTCTCTGATTGGTCCATCATAATGACATCATCATAACCCTGCTCTCTAATTGGTCCTTAGGTAATGGCATCGTCTTAACCCTGCTCTCTGATTGGTCCCTTCGTAATAACATCGTCATAACCCTGCTCTTTAATTGGTCCATCATAATGACATCATCATAACCCTGCTCTCTAATTGGTCCCTAGGTAATGGTATCGTCTTAACCCTGCTCTCTGATTGGTCCCTTCGTAATAACATCGTCATAACCCTGCTCTTTAATTGGTCCATCATAATAACATCCTCATAACCCTGCTCTCTGATTGGTCCGTTTGTAATGACATTGTCATAACCCTGCTCTCTGATTGGTCCTTGATAAGGACCATGAGTGATAGTGAAACTATATTCTATAGCCTGCAGTACTGCAAATCCTCCTGCTAACCTCTTGTTATGACTGACAAGTAGGATTTAAGAGATCCTTACAGCACTGTTGAGGTTGGCGCGAATGCCACCCATACCAGGGTGGCTCTCTGCCCGCCGGTTGTCATTGCCCAGGTTCAAAGGGGGAGGAGTCTTCATCTCCAAGGCCCGGCTCAGGTTGCCATGGGAGAATATGGAGTAGCCAATACCTTTACAGAGAGAAAAGAAATAGGAAGTGAGAAACAAGATGTGGGTAGAATAATGTTTCACTCACAGACAGTACACTCATTCACTCTCTCTCAATCTCTCTCACTCACTCCACCTGTAAAACAGAAGTTCTTTTTTAGGATTAAACTTTATCTCTTGTAGACATGTGGCACTTCAGATTACCAAAACGTACATTGTTAATGTTAACCTCATGATGAAAAATGTATTCACACCTTGATAATAACTACATTAAGTCAGTAAGCATAAGCATTTTTTTTTACATATGTTTTGGTCTGATATGTATTGATAAAAAGGGAAAATTACAAACATCATAATGTACAGTGTAAAGCATTTCAAAATGCAGCGTTAATTGACTACATAGTTCAGCTGCAATGTCAAACCATTGAGTGGCATCCCTACTACTAACTATAGAGTATGAAAAGTGGAGTTGAGCTCAACTGAGATGACCAGCAGGTGCAACACACTCACTGCTCAGAAACCAAAGATCAGCCTCCAGACGCTGTTTCACTCGTGGGGGGACTGTTTCACACAGCACGTAAGCACGCACACACACACACACACACACACACACACACACACACACACACACACACACACACACACACACACACACACACACACACACACACACACACACACACACACACACACACACACACACACACACACACACACACACACACACACACACACACACACACACACACACACACACACACACACACACACACACACACACACACACTTCCTGTTTGAACAGCCAGCTGCACAGCACTGAGGTGGCCTAACATTCTGTAGGCAATCAATGACAAGAATGGTACCTCTAACCCTCTAGGAATGTTTGCAAAGAAGAACTAGGGGGCCAGGTCTTACCTGAGTGTGGAGACATGAAGGTAGCGTGGCTGTGGGGCCCTGCAGGGCTGACTGAGCCTGGTCTGGGGCCCAGTGGCTTGAAGGCAGGGGGTCTGTGGGAGCTCAGGCTGGGGTTGGACGAGTTGGGGTATCCATTCTCACAGCCAGCAGTCACCAGGAACTGGGCCTCGGGTGAGAGCAGGGAGGGGGCCTGAGGAGAAATATGGGAGAGTGTCTGTTTCAGTTGAGATCAGAAAGTTAGGTCTATTGCAGCTGCATTGTACTGCTAAAGTATCTCTTTAAGTACAAAATGTGCTCACTGAGTCAAATGAATGGTTTGACCGTTCAATAGAATCATTTTCTCAAACTGCCATTCTTCACTGAATACAATAAATCAATGAAACAGCTTTAGTCCATTTACAGCCTTTGGCTCAGACAGCATGTGTCTCATAAGACAAGTGTGAGTAGTTACATAGTAGCGCTGGCGGGCTAGGGAGAGGTCCATGCCCTCGCTTAGTGGACCGAACTTCTCTGCTGCAACCTGCATGGGCTCCTCAGTGTCCAGCAGCTCTGTCCCGTCCAGACCCAGGCCTTTCCTCCTCAGAGTCTACAGCAACATGACAGAGAAAAGAGCAGCACACAGACATTACCTCAAGGATACCACAGCCTGTTTATACTATTGCCTCTTTGGGATGACCTAATGATACAGAAGTGGGCTGTACCAACATTGTTTTTTCAATGCGTTATAGGGTTGCCCAAGTAAGCATTTCATAAGTTTAAGCATTTAAACATCAAAGCTATCTCAACTTCATTGGGAATTAATGTAATTGGAACCTTGGACATAACAAATGACTATACATACATACTGTATAGGAGAACATGTTGAGTAATGTGTGGACCTAATAATGTATTTATACCTCCATTATGTCTGTGTTGGTCCTACTCTCGTGAGGCTCGCTGTACTCTGTGTACTTGAGTAGGACCTTGTCCATGTCAGTGCTGGCGTACTGGAACAGACGGTTGGTGCTGTTGAAGATGATGAGGGCAATCTCACAGTCACACAACACACTCAGCTCATACGCCTTCTTCATCAGGCCAAACTTACGCTTGGTGAAAGTAACCTGGGGACAGAAACATATTGGTTCAATGTATTATTTATTATGTGGGACTGTTTAACTAAACCATGGCAAATACAATAATGATGGAAAGTGATAGAAATAATCAAAGAGTTGTACTTGTCTATTCCGCTGGTCCAGGATACGAGAGATTTGTATTTTTTTCCTTCCCATTGTGATCGCAGTCTGACAGGTGGCTTTACACTGTGAAAAAAGATCACATTTTCATCAAAACTCAATCATTTTAACTCATCACCTTTTCATCACATAATAGAGAGAACATTTCACCAGGATATCCCATTGCGATAAATAATCTCTTGTAGATCTCATGGCAACATCAACAAACAATTACACAATCAAACCTGACAAACTTTCAAAAAGCAAACCATATGGTTGAGACCACTGCACTTTGGTATTTTATTAGGATCCCCATTAGCTGTTCAAAAGCGGCAGCTACTCTTCCTGGGGTCCACACAAAACATGAAACATGACATAATAAAGAATATTAATAGACAAGAACAGCTCAAGGACAGAACTACATACACATAAAAAAGGCACACGTAGCCTACATATCAATACATACACACAAACAATCTAGGTCAAATAGGGGAGAGGCGTTGTGCCGTAATTCTTTAAACCAGGTTTGCTGTTTATTTGAGCAATATGAGATGGAACGGAGTTCCATGCAATAATAGCTCTATGTAATACTCTACGCTTTCTTGAATTTGTTCTGGATTTGGGGACTGTGTAAATACCCCCTCTTGTGGGGTAAGTGTGTGTGTCAGAGCTGTAAGTTGACTATGCAAACAATTTGGGATTTTCAACACATTAATGTTTCTTACAAAAAGAAGAAGTGATGCAGTCAGTCTCTCCTCAACTCTTAGCCAAGGGAGACTGGCATGCATAGTATTTATATCAGCCCTCTGATTACAATGAAGAGCAAGATGTGCCTCTCTGTTCTGGTCCAGCTGCAGCTTATCTAGGTCTTTCCTTGCAGCACTCAACCCCAAGACTGAACAATAATCAAGATAAGACAAAACAAGAGCCTGCAGGACTTGCTTTTTGGAGTGTGGTGTCAAATAAGCAGAGCATCTCTTTATTATGGACAGACCTCTCTCAATCTTTTCACCCATTTAATCTATATGTTTTGACAATGACCGTTTACATTCTAAGGTAACGCCAACTAATTTAGTCTCCTCAACTTGTTCAACAGCCACATCATTCATTACCAGATTCAACTGAGGTCTAGAACTTAGGAAATGATTTGTACCAAATACAATGCTCTTAGTTTTAGAAATGTTCAGGAGCAGTTTATTTCTGGCCACCCATTTGAAAACAGACTGCAACTCTTTGTTAACTTCTTATGTCTGGGGGGCAGTATTGAGTAGCTTGGATGAATAAGGTGCCCAGAGTAAACGGCATGCTACTCAGGCCCAGAAGCTAAGATATGCTTAGTATTAGTAGATTTGGATAGAAAACACTCTTAAGTTTCTAAAACTGTTTGAATGATGTCTGTGAGTATAACAGAACTCATTTGTCAGGCAAAAATCTGAGAAATCTGAGGTTTGTAGGTTTTCAAGTCTTTGCCTATCCAAGATACAGTGTACATTTGATCCGATTGCACTTCCTAAGGCTTCCACTAGATGTCAGTAGTCTTTAGAACCTTGTTTCAGGCTTCTACTATGAAGGGGGAGCGAATAAGAGCTGTTTGAACCAGGGTTCTGGCAGAATGCCATGAGCTAAGTCTCGTGTGGCCGTGAGAGCTAGCTCTGTTCCTTTTCATTTCTAAAGACAAAGGAATTGTCCGGTTGAAACATTATTGAAGATTTATGATAAAAACATCCTAAAGATTGATTCTATACATCGTTTGACATGTTTCTACAAACTGTAATATAACTTTTTAGATTTTTCGTCTGGACTTTGTGCTCGCGTTGTGCATTTGGAGTACTGAACTAAATGCGCGGACGAAAAGGAGGTATTTGGACATAAATTATGGACTTTATTGAACAAAACAAACATTTATTGTGGAACTGAGATTCATGGGAGTGCATTCCGATGAAGATAATCAAAGGTAAGTGAATATTTATAATGCTATTTCTGACTCTTGTTGACTCCACAACATGACGGGTATCTGTATGGTGGCTGAGCGCTGTACTCAGATTATCGCATGGTGTGCTTTTGCCAATAAGCTTTTTTGAAATCTGACACAGCGGTTGCATTAAAGAGAAGTATATCTTTAATTCTATGCATAACACTTGTATCTTTTACCAACGTTTATGATGAGTATTCCTGTAAATTGATGTGGCTCTCTGCAAAATCATCAGATGTTTTAGAGGCAAAACATTACTGAACATAACGCGCCAATGTAAACTGAGATTTTTGGATATAAATATGAACTTTATCGAACAAAACATACATGTATTGTGTAACATGAAGTCCTATGAGTGCCATCTGATGAAGATCCTCAAAGGTTAGTGATACATTTTTTCTCTATTTCTGCTTTTTGTGACTCCTCTCTTTGGCTGGAAAATGATTTTCTGTGACTAGAATGTTTTTCTGTGACTAGGCGCTGACCTAGCATAATCAGATGGTGTGCTTTCGCCTTTTTGAAATCGGACACAGTGGTGGGATTAACAACACGTTTATTTTTAAAATGGTGTATAATACTTGTATGTTTGAGGAATTTTAAATATGAGATTTCTGTTGTTTGAATTTGACGCCTTGCACTTTCACTGGCTGTTGTCAAATCAATCCAGTTTACGGGATTTCAGGCGTAAGAAGTTAAGGGTTTCAGTGACTTCATTAGCTGTGGTTGCTGATGTGTATATGGTTGAATCATCAGCGTACATGGACACACATGCCAGTGGCAGGTCATTGTTCAAATTTAAAATAGTAGAGGGCCTAGAGAGCTGCCCTGTGGTACAACACACTTTACATTTGACATTAGAGAAGCTTTCATTAAAGAAAACGCTTTGAGTTCTGTTAGATAGATAGCTCTACATCCAAGATATGGCATAGGTTGAAAAGCCATAACACAAGGTTTTCAACAACAGGTTATGCTCAATAATATCAAAGACTACACTTAAATCTAACATTACAGCTCCCACAATCTTCTTATTATCAATTTCTTTCAACCAATCATCAGTAATTTGCGCCAGTGCAGTACATGTTGAGTGCCCTTTTCTACAAGCATGCTGAAAGTCTGTTGTTAATTTGTTTACAGAGAAATAGCATTGTATTTGGTCAAACACCATTTTTTCCAACAGTTTGCTAAGAGCTGGCAGCAAGAACCAGCAAAGGCCGCTTTACCACTCTTGGGCAGTGGAATTACTTTTGCCTCCCTCCAGGCCTGAGGACAAAGACATTCCTCTAGGATCAGATTAAATATATGACAGAGAGGAGTGGCTATAGAGTCAGCTACTATCCTCACTAGATTTCCATCTAAGTTGTCAATGCCAGGAGGTTTGTCATTATTGATTGATAACAATCATTTTTCCACCTCTCCCACACTAACTTTACAAAATTCAAACTTGTAATGCTTTTCTTTCATTATTCGTTTCTTTATGTATGAATACCATGGCTCACTGTTCGTTGTTTGCATTTCCTGACTAAGTTTGCCCACTTTGCCAATAAAATAACAATTAAATGGTTTTGTGATGAGTAAGCCATCTGATTTGATAAAAGATGGAGTTGAACTTGTCTTTCTGCCCATAATTTTATTTAAAGTAAATGTTTTTTTCCATAATTTTTTACATCATTGATCTTGGCTTCATAATACAGTTTCTTCTTTTTGTTGAGTTTAGTCACATAATTTCTCAATTTGCAGTAAGTCAACCAGTCAGGCAGGTGTGCAGCCAGTCTTATTAGCCACTCCTTTTGCCCAATCTTTTTTAACCATACAGTTTTTCAATTCCTCATCAATCCATGGAGCCTTAACAGTTCTAACAGTCAGTTTCTTAACAGGTCCATGTGTATCAACAATTGGAAGAAGCAATTTCATAAATTCATCAAGTGCAGGATCTGGATGCTCCTTATCAGACCAACAAATATTTTTAACATCATCCACATAAGTCACAGCAAAATCTTTTGTATGATCTCTATACTCTATTTTAGGCCCATCTTTTGGAACTTTGGCTTTCCTGGATATAGCCACTATATTGTGATCACTGCATCCAATGGGTATGGATACAGCTTTAGAACAAAGTTCTACAGAATTAGTAAGAATGTGATCGATACATGTGGATATCTCATTCCTGTAGTGTTTGTAAACACCATGGTAGGTTGATTAATAACCTGAACAAGATTACAGGCACTGGTTACAATGAGAAGCTTCCTGTTGAGCTGACAACTTGATGAAAACCAGTCAATATCCAGGTCCCAAGAAAGTAGACCTCTCTGTTCACATTATATACACTATCAAGCATTTCACACAAATGATTTAGATACTGACTGTTAGCACTTAGTGGCCTATAGCAACACTCCAAAAGAAAAGGCTTTAGATATGCCGAGAGTCCTGCAACCACAACACTTCAATAACACTTGACATAAGATCCTCTCTAAGCATTACAGGGATATGGATTTGAATATATACAGCAACACCTCCCCCATAAGCATTTCTGTCTCTTCTATAGATGTTATATCCTTATATTGCTACTGCTGTATCATCAAATGAATTATCTAACTGAGTCTCAGAAATGGCTAATATATTCATATTATCTGATGTCAGCAAGTTATTGATTTCATGAACCTGTCATGTCCTGACCATAGAAAACCTGTATTTTCTATGGTAGAGTAGGTCAGGTCGTGACTAGGGGTTTTTGTTCTAGTTTATATTTTCTATGTGGGGTTCTAGGTTTAATTTTCTATGTTGATGATTTGTATGATTCCCAATTAGAGGCTGGTTATCGTTGTCTCTAATTGGGGATCATACTTAAGTAGCATTTTTTCCACCTGTGGGTTATGGGATATTGTTTATGTTAGTTGCCTGTTATCACTGCATTGTCTTCACGGTTCGTTTATTCTTTATTTGTTTTGTATTTTCTTAGGTTTAACTTGTTTCATTAAAAGTATGTGGAACTCTACGTACGCTGCGCCTTGGTCCGACCATCATTATTACGAACAACGTGACAGAACCTTATTTCTAAGGCTAAATATATTATTTTCAGCCCTTTCCTGGGTAGCTTATTAGAGATAGACATAATATGTAAAAGAGCAAACAAAGCAAGAGAACAGTCTCTGTGCAGGGTAGGTCCATACACAGTGCTGTCACTCAACCGTATCAAAATAAGAGCACCAACCACCATACAGTATGGGAAAATGTCATCTGTTTTCTTTAACCCTTCCCCCTCGTCATGGCAGCCTATTTATTTATACCCTGATGAGGCGATAGGGGCTAAAGTTAGAGCAGGCCCATGCAGGGCTGGCACTCCCCTAGTCTGGGTTACCCCAGGACCAGTGTACACCAGCCAGCTCCCTGTAAGGTCGAACACAGGCCCTGGTGGAATACAGCAAAATAAAATAAAGTGTGTTTTAGACCACCCCCTCTTCTAAAGTGTGTTTTAGACCACCCCCTCTTCTAAAGTGTGTTTTAGACCACCCCCTCTTCTAAAGTGTGTTTTGCAAACCACCCCCTCTTCTCCCATGTTCAGGCAGATGTCACAGAGAAACATTTTTTAAGACCTTTTTTTCCAGTTTTAACCACAGATCATAGAAACACGCCGTTTTCACATACAGCGGTACCAGAGCGCCAAGTCTAGGACCAAAAGGCTCCTTAACAGCTTCTACCCCCAAGCCATAAGACTGCTGAACAATTCATCAAATGGCCACTGGACTATTTACATTGACATCACCCGCTCCCCTCCATTTGTTTTGTACACTGCTACTACTCACTGTTTATTATCTATGCATAGTCACTTCAGCCCTACCTACATCTGCACTGTTGGTTAAGGGCTTGTAAGTAAGCATTTCACAGTAAGGGCTATACTTGTTGTATTCGGCGCATGTGACAAATAAAGTTTGATTAGATTTTTTTCCTTCGACCGCATGGTTTTGTTTTTGCTCTGACATGCACTTTCAACTGTGGAACCTTATATAGACAGTTGTGTGCCTTTCCAAATCATGTCCAATCAATTGAATTTACCACAGGTTGACTCCAACCAAGTTGTATGAACATCTCAAGGATGCTCAAGGGAAAGAGGATGCACCTGAGCTCAATTTCGAGTCTCATAGGAAAGGGTCAGAATACTTATGTAAATAAGGTATTTGTGGTTATTGAGTTTTAATACATTTGCAAAAACTGTATAAAAACCTGTTTTCGCTTTGTCATTATGGGGTATTGTGTGCAGATTGATGAGGAAAATTATATATTTCATCCATTTTAAAATAAGGCTGTAATGTAACAAAATGTGGAAAAATGGAAGGGGTCTGACTACTTTCCTAATGCACTGTATTATAGACACTGGTATGGTGCTGAAGATAATGAGTTTGAGGTTGAAATGTTGCGGAGTTGCCCTTTAAGGTACAGTATACGCTTGTATTGTTAGCACACCAATAAGTTACAGATCAAGAAATCACATTCGGCACCTTACTGCAAAGTAACTGATAACAATACCGGTCGTATATCACACAAAATGTTTGTGTTTTATTGATTGAGATAAGTTGATTGTTGAGATCAGAAAGTGAGGCCTATTGCAGCTCTCTGCATCCCTATCCTCAGCTGGATTGGCCGTAGCTGCAGGCTGTCTAAGCAGCTGACTGAACTGTACTGTCTCTACTGATGCAAAGCCCAGAGGAGTATTCCCCTCGTTTTCCTCTCAAATTGGGCATGTATGACCTCCTCTATATTTAGAGGTCACATCCAAATTGTGAGTGAACGGATATGGTGCCGGTGTTCCCACGACCCCCAGAGTCCCCCAGAGTGCCCGCTGCCCCCTCGCCCATGCTTGGCACACAGGCACTATGGGCATTTCTGAGGAATCCACCTCTGTGCACCTATCATTACCTTATAAAGTATCCACTGGAGTCAGCCTCTACAGACAAGACACTCTCACTTATCAAACTGTAAAACACAACAGAATCAATGTTTTCATTCATATATCGTTGGCACTCACAAAATGTTCTATGAATGAAAACTCTTTACGAATAATACCGCTTTATTAAGACTGACAGAATTAGAAAGAAGACAAGTCTCATAAATCTATAGTGCAGCGTACTAGTAACAGATACTGGGCCAAATTAGTAGTAACTGCTCTGATATTGGATTGCATAAAAACAAGACATCCACCAAGAACACACCAAATGACTGCACCATTTATGATTGCATCACCTTGCATTGTACTGAATGAAAATAACTGTGGCGCCATTACACTATACAACCAACTGTAGTGACATCCCTCCCACCCTGTCTGTTGGGATGCATTTTGCAGGAGCCCAGTGGGCAGAGCTGGGAGGATTGTCAGTTGATGTGGCGCACCTGGGAAGGCTTGGCCTACAGGCTATTAAGGGTGAACACATCAGCCAACACTCTCTCTTCCCTGACTGGCAGGTTGGCTTCCACCACCTTTTGGGTTTTTAGTTTGTTTTCACCACACACTACTGATCCTACATTGTTTATGTTATATTTTTGTATTTAGCATTATTTAGTTTAATACATGTATTACTTTTAACATTTAAGTCAGGCGTGGTTTATTTTTGTTGTTACGAACTATGAGCCAGGCCATAACACTGTACATGAATACACTCTATAAAAATGATGGGCTAAAAACAACCCAATTTGAGTTATTTGGTAATCCAGCACTGGTTAAATAGTGGACAGAACACAGCTTATTTTGACATAGCTAATTGGGTTGCGTGAATAACCCAACATGTTGGGATGTTGGGATTACCCAAACATGGGTTAATTTAAGCATCATTTGGATATGTTTTACTCTCATGCTGGGTTGACCTAGCAGCTGTTTCTTTTTTAATGCAATCTTTAGTGTATTTTCATGAGGTGTGGCTTGTAGGGGCGTGGCTTTCAGCAAGCTCGTATTGGCAACCAATAAGAATAAATGTAGGTTAAGTTTGCATAATGCAAAGTCAATTTTTCCTTCTTTTTTTTTTTACACATTCTTCTTTAATATTTTGATTATTTATTACGTATTATAATAAGATATACCACCTTATTGCATCCCAACAATGGGATTTACATAGACTTTCAGGAAGAACATACACTTCTGTAAGCATCATTGAAACTACAAAAAATGTAATATCCAACCTTCACATGTGACAACATTTCCCAAGAGAGGATGGCTTTCACTTCAGCAGAAATAAATTCATGAACTTATTTGAGGAAAAGATCATGATTATTAGAAAGCAAATTACAGACTCCTCTTTAAATCTGCTTATTCCTTCAAAGCTCAGTTGTCCTGAGTCTGACCACTATTGTTTTCACTATATATTTGACCTCTTGGGGATGAAAACATAATGTTAACTTTCACTGCTATGCGGATGACACACAGCTGTACATTTCAATGAAACATGAAATATGAAAATTGCCCTCGCTAGAAGCCTGTGTTTCAGACATAAGGAAGTGGATGGCTGCAAACTTTCTACTTTTAAACTCGGACAAAACAGAGATGCTTGTTCTAGGACCCAAGAAACAAAGAGATCTTCTGTTGAATCTGACAATTAATCTTAATGGTTGTACAGTCGTCTCAAATAAAACTGTGAAGGACCTCGGCGTTACTCTGCACCCTGATCTCTCTTTTGACGAACATATCAAGACTGTTTCAAGGACAGCTTTTTTTCATCTACGTAACATTGCAAAAATCAGAAACTTTCTGTCCAAAAATGATGCAGAAAAATTAATCCATGCTTTTGTTACTTCTAGGTTAGACTACTGCAATATTCTACTTTCCGGCTACCCGGATAAAGCACTAAATAAACTTCAGTTAGTGCTAAATACGGCTGCTAGAATCCTGACTAGAACCAAAATAATTGACCATATTACTCCAGTGCTAGCCTCCCTACACTGGCTTCCTGTCAAGGCAAGGGCTGATTTCAAGGTTTTACTGCTAACCTACAAAGCATTACATGGGCTTGCTCCTACCTATCTCTCAGATTTGGTCCTGCCGTACATACCTACACGTACGCTACGGTCACAAGACGCAGGCCTCCTAATTGTCCCTAGAATTTCTAAGCAAACAGCTGGAGGCAGGGCTTTCTCCTATAGAGCTCCATTTTTATGGAATGGTCTGCCTACCCATGTGAGAGACGCAGACTCGGTCTCAACCTTTAAGTCTTTACTGAAGACTCATCTCTTCAGTGGGTCATATGATTGAGTGTAGTCTGGCCTAGGAGTGTGAAGGTGAACGGAAAGGCTCTGGAGCAACGACCACCCTTGCTGTCTCTGCCTGGCCGGTTCCCCTCTTTCCACTGGGATTCTCTGCCTCTAACCCAATTACAGGGGCTGAGTCACTGGCTTACTGGTGCTCTTTCATGCCGTCCCTAGGAGGGGTGCGTCACTTGAGTGGGTTGAGTCACTGACGTGATCTTCCTGTCTGGGTTGGCGCCCCCCCTTGGGAGATCTTTGTGGGCTATACTCGGCCTTGTCTGAGGATGGTAAGTTGGTGGTTGAAGATATCCCTCTAGTGTTGTGGGGGCTGTGCTTTGGCAAAGTGGGTGGGATTATATCCTTCCTGTTTGGCCCTATTCGGGGGTATCATCGGATGGGGCCACAGTGTCTCCTGACCCCTCCTGTCTCAGCCTCCAGTATTTATGCTGCAGTAGTTTATGTGTCGGGGGGCTAGGGTCAGTTTGTTAAATCTGGAGTACTTCTCCTGTCCTATCCGGTGTCCTGTGTGAATTTAAGTGTGCTCTCTCTAATTCTCTCTTCCTCTCTTTCTTTCTCTCTCTCGGAGGACCTGAGCCCTAGGACCATGCCTCAGGACTACCTGGCATGATGATTCCTTGCTGTCCCCAGTCCACCTGGCCGTGCTGCTGCTCCAGTTTCAACTGTTCTGCCTGTGATTATTATTATTTGACCATGCTGGTCACTTATGAACATTTGAACATCTTGGCCATGTTCTGTTATAATCTCCACCCGGCACAGCCAGAAGAGGACTGGCCACCCCACATAGCCTGGTTCCTCTCTAGGTTTCTTCCTAGGTTTTGGCCTTTCTAGGGAGTTTTTCCTAGCCACCGTGCTTCTACACCTGCATTGCTTGCTGTTTGGGGTTTTAGGCTGGGTTTCTGTACAGCACTTTGAGATATCAGCTGATGTACGAAGGGTTATATAAATACATTTGATTTGATTTGACAACTATGCAACAAAACAGATGAACAGGAATGACATTTACCCTCATGGGTGGTTAAAAAGAACTGTCTGAATGCCACGCCCCTACTAAACTACGCCTCGAGCCTACTGACCCGCTGGGTCAGATCTCAATAACCCAGCACTAATAACCAAGCAGTTTTTATAGAAAAGAACCCAACTAAGTGAACCAACGCCTGCAACCCAGCAGTTGGGTCAACCAAACAAACCAGCAGTTGGGTCAACCAAACAAACCAGCGTTTTTTTGGAATGTAGTAGGCCTACATTTTCTTCTGCAGAAAATAGTATCTCACCTCAGATGTAAATTAAGAGAATAGAGGGAAGTGGGCGATCTGAGCTAAAGAGAAGCTAGAGATCTTTATCACATAGGGGTTTACAAAAAGTTCCTTTCTCTCAGATATAACTTCTCACCACAAACAACCTCCCCTCTCACACAGCCAGGCAAATATAGCATTTACCTCCCCTAACGGTGAGGACTTGGCCTTCTCAGAGTGGTTTTGAATGTTTCTCAAAACACTACTGCCAGCAAATCCGCACACGCCTAATGTCACCTACTTCTGGATAATGCAGTCTGTATGACAACTGCTGCTCAAGGTCTCAAAAAGGCTAAAAACAGCTAAGTAAGACAGCAATGTAGCTGTCAGCAAGAGTTTCACTGTCTGTAAAATCATTGGAGTGTTGATGAGAATATACATTTGGCTGCCTTGGGAGCTAATGACCACATTTTATGGTCTTAATTTCCGATGACCCTATACATACACTTTTTTACACTCCAGAGATCCTGGTATCTACGACCAGGACCAGCTATGATCCTTTATTGATGTCACTTGTTGAATGAACTTCAATCAGTGTAGATGAAGGGGAGGAGACAGGTTAATAAAAGATTTGTAAGCCTTGAGACAATTGAGACATGGATTGTGTATATGTGTCATTCAGAGGGTGAATGGGCAAGACAAAAGATGTAAGTGTCCTTGAATGGCGTATGGTAGTGGGTGCCAGACGAACCGGTTTGTGTCAAGAACTGCAACGTAGCTGGATTTTTCATGCTCAACAGTTTCCTGTGTGTATCAAGAATGGTCCACCACCCAAAGGACACCCAGCCAACTTCACACAACTATAGGAAGCATTGGAGTCAACATGGGCCAGCATCCCCGTGGAACAGTTTCGACACCTTGTAGAGTCCATGCCCCGATGAATTGAGGCTGTTCTGAGGGAATAGTGCAATAATTGCACACATACAGGGTCTACAGCTCCTAGGGACTGTGAGCAGCTTCCTCTGACATCTTCCCGGAGGCCAGACAGTGGAAACGAGACCATTACACACTAACAGAGCAGGCCTCTAACACAGTCAGGCTCTCTCTCCCAAAGACACCCTGCAGTCCCTGGAGACAGGTAAAGACTAATTGCTGAGTGTCTCACTGAGACAACACGGGGTGAACACCAACAACAAACTGTTGTGTCATTACCAGTCAAAGCTGTAGCACTACTTCATGAGTGGGGGACTTGATACAGAGGCGTTACTTCTCACTAACACACTGAATGTTAATTCCAGTGAATGTTAAATGGGAACTTACTCATGAACACTGATACTTACTGTATCTTTACACGACGATCATAACTGTGTCATGCACATTCCATCAAAAATAAATATGTTTTGTGCTAATGTTTACTCTTTGCAATAACTATATATTTACCCTTTTAGGCGTATAACTTTGAATAGAGAAGCATAGGTTTAGGTTACAGTATGATCCAACTACCATACCATATTAGCTTGAAATAAGCATACAAGCAGAGCATATGGCACCTGACCAGTCCAAAGCCCAACACATTTTTTCGGTATTAGTTGTTGATGCTTCTGCCAGTCATTTCAGCTCAATGTCAAGATGAGAAACCAGGTCTCAAAATAGAAGGCAGGAATCCTATTTGCATAACCCAATACATAAAGCCCCTAAGCCAAGGCAACCATGCCGACGCAAACATTTATTGACTCTACACAATTATCATCAACAAACCTCAATTATAAAAATTGGAAATGTAAAAAAATACTTGTGAGGCATGAAGATAACACTTAATTTATTGCTGAATGTATCACACATTAAGGTTTGCATGAAATCTGGGATAAAGACAGAAATCTATATTTTTTATATAGTATAAATTTGTGAGACTGATTTATGGTTGAAAAATCAACATTTTACCCCATGTGTATTTAAAATCTAGTGATATAGCAGGGTCAGAAAGTTCATACGCTTCGTCATATTCAATCACTCCCTGGCTGGACCTTTGCAAAACTGAGGTGTGAAAATATTTGGCTAATTTTAACTGGAGATAATTTAATTTCCTGGATATTTTGGATTGAGACAGAATAGAAACATACTATGGGTAGGACAACTAATTTTTCTGGACTGGCTTTGGGATTTTTGATGACCACAGTAGTGTCATGTCAAGACTATACTGTCATGTCTCAGCTTAGAAAACTTCAGAGAGAGACAGTGAGGTACTCATGATGACTGCACAAGGGGCAACAGGTTCAATACTGAGTGACCACATTTTGTGGTTTTATTATGAAACGAAGAGGTCAAAGATGCTCTCTTTCAGAACAAACATATTGCTGTCCATGGAAAAGCAACTTGACCACAAGAATAACAAACACAGAGGTTGTCAAGTCATGCAAATAATTTGAACTGTTCAGTATGCAATAAACACATACAGTGCCTTGCGAAAGTATTCGGCCCCCTTGAACTTTGCGACCTTTTGCCACATTTCAGGCTTCAAACATAAAGATATAAAACTGTATTTTTTGTGAATAATCAACAACAAGTGGGACACAATCATGAAGTGGAACGACATTTATTGGATATTTCAAACTTTTTTAACAAATCAAAAACTGAAAAATTGGGCGTGCAAAATTATTCAGCCCCTTTACTTTTAGTGCAGCAAACTCTCTCCAGAAGTTCAGTGAGGATCTCTGAATGATCCAATGTTGACCTAAATGACTAATGATGATAAATACAATCCACCTGTGTGTAATCAAGTCTCCGTATAAATGCACATGCACTGTGATAGTCTCAGAGGTCCGTTAAAAGCACAGAGAGCATCATGAAGAACAAGGAACACACCAGGCAGGTCCGAGATACTGTTGTGAAGAAGTTTAAAGCCGGATTTGGATACAAAAAGATTTCCCAAGCTTTAAACAACCCAAGGAGCACTGTGCAAGCGATAATATTGAAATGGAAGGAGTATCAGACCACTGCAAATCTACCAAGACCTGGCCGTCCCTCTAAACTTTCAGCTCATACAAGGAGAAGACTGATCAGAGATGCAGCCAAGAGGCCCATGATCACTCTGGATGAACTGCAGAGATCTACAGCTGAGGTGGGAGACTCTGTCCATAGGACAACAATCAGTCGTATATTGCACAAATCTGGCCTTTATGGAAGAGTGGCAAGAAGAAAGCCATTTCTTAAAGATATCCATAAAAAGTGTTGTTTAAAGTTTGCCACAAGCCACCTGGGAGACACACCAAACATGTGGAAGAAGGTGCTCTGGTCAGATGAAACCAAAATTGAACTTTTTGGCAACAATGCAAAACGTTATGTTTGGCGTAAAAGCAACACAGCTCATCACCCTGAACACACCATCCCCACTGTCAAACATGGTGGTGGCAGCATCATGGTTTGGGCCTGCTTTTCTTCAGCAGGGACAGGGCAGATGGTTAAAATTGATGGGAAGATGGATGGAGCCAAATACAGGACCATTCTGGAAGAAAACCTGATAGAGTCTGCAAAAGACCTGAGACGGGGACGGAGATTTGTCTTCCAACAAGACAATGATCCAAAACATAAAGCAAAATCTACAATGGAATGGTTCAAAAATAAACATATCCAGGTGTTAGAATGGCCAAGTCAAAGTCCAGACCTGAATCCAATCAAGAATCTGTGGAAAGAACTGAAAACTGCTGTTCACAAATGCTCTCCATCCAACCTCACTGAGCTCGAGCTGTTTTGCAAGGAGGAATGGGAAAAAATTTCAGTCTCTCGATGTGCAAAACTGATAGAGACATACCCCAAGCGACTTACAGCTGTAATCGCAGCAAAAGGTGGCGCTACAAAGTATTAACTTAAGGGGGCTGAATAATTTTGCACGCCCAATTTTTCAGTTTTTGATTTGTTAAAAAAGTTTGAAATATCCAATAAATGTCGTTCCACTTCATAATTGTGTCCCACTTGTTGTTGATTCTTCACAAAAAAATACAGTTTTATATCTTTATGTTTGAAGCCTGAAATGTGGCAAAAGGTCGCAAAGTTCAAGGGGGCCGAATACTTTCGCAAGGCACTGTATTTGTTGCAATTGAGCATCTGAAATATTTCAGTATTTTACAGAAAACTGTTGATTCTTAAATATTCTACTTTGAATACATGTTTTTCTTTATGGATCCTAACCACATAATGTGTGTATTTCTATGGTTGTTTGCACACTCTCTGTTGGCAATGCTTGGATGCAAGTTAAGATTTTTGCAAAACTGAATGAGATTAAAGTGTAAGGATAAAGCAAATGCATTTAAACAGCCACTGGACCAGATTCCACTTAACATATTTGCAGCACAGAGAATCTTTCCATCAGGATAGAAAAGCTTGCCTCCCTATTGTGACAGTATCATTTACACCCACTAAGCCACTGGCATCATCTACAATAGATGTAGTGCTTACAAAAAACAGTGTATAAATGTTCTCTAGCATTTAGAAATGCACCATAACATATGCATTACTTAACAAAATGTTGTACATGCAATGGGAATGAAATAACAACACACACAATACACCCCTCACCCCAAATATCCATTATTTATGCACACTATAAATGTTATATTTGTCAGTCATTATTATGATGTGTAGATAAATTAGCTGAAAGTGTCATGTCTTGTTGGGTATACTTGGGGCATTACTCTTGCTATCCCTTTCCTTTCATCTTCAATTCTAACACAAATATGATCTGACTGAGGTATGACTCAGTGGAATACAGCTATAGAATGAACATGTATTACTATTTATCATGCAAGCATTAGCCTAGGCCTACTTTTTCCATTACTTTTACTTCATTGGATGACATCTCACTTTTCAACTGCTCGAACACTACTATTAGCTTCTTGCTAACATTTTGAAAAATCATATATTTGATCCTATCAGGGGGTTATAACTATCTATCTCTTTCCACCAAAATGAAACCATCAATAAAAACAGACCTACTGGTGATTGCCCATTAAATGTAACAAGTGAAATACTGTGTCAAGCACAGCATACGCAGGCACATGACAGTCTTACGTAATTATACAACTGGGCAACAGCACTATAAATACAGCTGTGAGGCCTGCGTGTGTTGTTGCTAATAATAAATAAGACTGCCAAATAATGACTGAATTGCTGACGTCATTCAAAAATACTCGGTTAATAATAGCCCTGTCCCAGAGTTAGGCATTCCTAAGTATCTATCTAAGTTACTTACATAGTAATAGCATGTGACTATGCAACAACTTACAGTATCCTCAGAATATAACATGTATTTTAGGCAACTCGGAGAGTAACTGTGTTAAATGTTGTTTTGACAGAGGAAAACAACAAAGGTATGCGCTTAGCTCACCTATTCTTTGATGTTTCTCCAGTGTCACGTTTTTCCCTTTTTCTTTACTGTAGGCTCTGCGTTTGACCCGGTATTTACTGAGAAATACGACAGCAGAGTATATTACTAGTTTGTTTCCTGTCTCAAAATTATTCAAGAGCTCTTCGTCCTCGTTGAAGTGAAGAGAATACGCAGTTCCGTTGCTAGAGGTGTCCACTTGATGCTAGAGGATGATGATTCAGGAGCGCTCCTTCCAACATCGCGCACATCTCCGGCAGCAACAGCTGGCTGCAGCCCATTTGTAAATTACCATATATACCGCCCCCTCGGCTGTGCCCATTGGCTTAGCGCTGATACACTCATCCGCCTCCGCTAGCCAACATTTCAGTTGACGAGAGACTACAGAAGAAGGCTACAATTCAATGAAGGCTGTCACAACTGATGCCCCAAATAGTGTGTGTTAATATGACATGCTTGCTTCTGAGTTTTTATGTTATTGTTAGATGTGATATTTTCATCATACACATTACTGTACATGACAAGACATGGACATGTTATATTATAACACATGGGAATAAATTAGGAAAATGTATTATGAGATTAAAGAGCAACTGGCACTAAAACCCAACTAATCATTTTGAAAACGGCCCAATTGGCATCAAAATGAGTCAGAAACATGTATTCTAGTGTCAAAATGTACTAAAAAGTGTAAATAGGATAATTTTGGTCATAAAGTCAGTCTCGTCTAAAACGTGGTTTGGAACCTCAGTGTGTCACAAGTAGGCCTAAATTAAGGTTGGGTTTGGATTACAATTATGTCATCAAATAATGCCCCCTTTTGCCAAACTCCTCCTGCAAATCGCCTCTCAGACCACTATGCTTCCCTTCATTGAATGGGGCTCCATTGTTTCATCGCCTCCAATGCGTTCAAAGGATCATAACCGTTGTAGACAGAAAGCCCTATACGGATTGACCATGCATGCATGCTTCCAGCAGGATGCACAGCTAACTGGTTTGCATGCCCTGCCAAAGGACCAGTGGTGGAAAAAGTACCCAATTGTCATACTTGAGTAAAAGTAAAGATACCTTAATGGAAAATTATTCAAGTAAAAGTGAAAGTCACCCAGTAAAAAACGACTTGAGTAAAAGTCTAAAAGTATTTGGTATTACAGTGGGGCAAAAAAGTATTTAGTCAGTCACCAATTGTGCAAGTTCTCCCACTTAAAAAGATGAGAGAGTCCTGTAATTGTCATCATAGGGACACTTCAACTATGACAGACAAAATGAGAAAAAAAATCCAGAAAATCACATTGTAGGATTTTTAATGAATTTATTTGCAAATTATGGTGGAAAATAAGTAATTGGTCACCTACAAACAAGCAAGATTTCTGGCTCTCACAGACCTGTAACTTCTTCTTTAAGAGGCTCCTCTGTCCTCCACTCGTTACCTGTATTAATGGCACCTGTTTGAACTTGTTATCAGTATAAAAGACACCTGTCCACAACCTCAAAAAGTCACACTCCAAACTCCACTATGGCCAAGACCAAAGAGCTGTCAAAGGACACCAGAAACAAAATTGTAGACCTGCACCTGGCTGGGAAGACTGAATCTGCAATAGGTAAGCAGCTTGGTTTGAAGAAATCAACTGTAGGAGCAATTATTAGGAAATGGAAGACATACAAGACCACTGATAATCTCCCTCGATCTGGGGCTCCACGCAAGATCTCACCCCGTGGTGTCAAAATGATCACAAGAACGGTGAGCAAAAATCCCAGAACCACACGGGGGGACCTAGTGAATGACCTGCAGAGAGCTGGAACCAAAGTAACAAAGCCTACCATCAGTAACACACTACGCCGCCAGGGACTCAAATCCTGCAGTGCCAGATGTGTCCCCCTGCTGAAGCCAGTACATGCCCAGGCCCGTCTGAAGTTTGCTAGATAGCATTTGGATGATCCATAAGAAGATTGGGAGAATGTCAGTTGAAACCAAAATATAACTTTTTGGTAAAAACCCAACTCGTCGTGTTTGGAGGACAAAGAATGCTGAGTTGCATCCAAAGAACACCATACCTACTGTGAAGCATGGGGGTGGAAACATCATGCTTTGGGGCTGTTTGTCTGCAAAGAGACCAGGACAACTGATCCGTGTAAAGGAAAGAATGAATGGGGCCATGAATCGTGAGATTTTGAGTGAAAACCTCCTTCCATCAGCAAGGACATTGAAGATGAAACGTGGCTGGGACTTTCAGCATGACAATGATCCCAAACACACCGCCCGGGCAACGAAGTAGTGGCTTCGTAAGAAGCATTTCAAGGTCCTAGAGTTGCCTAGCCAGTCTCCAGATCTCAACCCCATAGAAACTCTTTGGAGGGAGTTGAAAGTCCGCGTTGCCCAGCAACACCCCCAAAACATCACTGCTCTAGAGGAGATCTGCATGGAGGAATGGGCCAAAATACCACCAACAGTGTGTGAAAACCTTGTGAAGACTTACAGAAAACGTTTGACCTCTTTCATTGCCAACAAAGGGTATATAACAAAGTATTGAGATAAACTTTTGTTATTGACCACATACTTATTTTCCACCATAATTTGCAAATAAATTCCTTAAAAATCCCACAATGTGATTTTCTGGATTGTTTTTCTCTAATTTTCTCTGTCATAGTTGAAGTGTACCTAAGCTGAAAATTGCAGGTCTCTCTCATCTTTTTAAGTTGGGGGGGGCTTGCACAATTGGTGGCTGACTAAATACTTTTTTGCCCCACTGTAAATATACAAAGGTGGGTATCATAACATGTCCAGCAATATGATTGCAATGGTTTAGACCTCCAAAAATAATTTAATTCACTGTTCACTTGCTATTTTCACAGTTTGTCAGGCAAGACCTCAGAATGAAAGAGGTTCATGCGACACAAGTACCCTTGTTACACCTCCTATGTTGTTGCCAGTCCCCCTCGACTCCTATGAAGAGGATAAGCCATCATGAGGCCTCTGATAGTGACCCGAGTTACTGCCCTAATGACACAGTGGTTTCATCAACAATGACAGGTAATGTGTATTATGTGAAAAGTTGTATTCAAAAGTTGCATTCAAAAATACCTTGCTTGATAAACTAGTTGGCTAATTCCCCAGCCAAGCAGATACAACCAGTAGAGTAATTTTGGTTGTGAAGTGCATTATCAAAAAGCTTTGTCCTTTCTTTAGAACAAAATGCAATTTACCACTTGGCTGTCTATTATATAATCCTGTCACAGGCCCTTCCATTCAACACCACCTCATAAGATTGCCTGCTGCAGTTGTTCGAGAGGATTCCAGTTTGCAGCCGAACACGCAGCATAGAGAAGGCCAGCAAGGGGGCCCTCATCAGCATCATGTGGACATGCCTTCGCTGTGAGCACTCCTATGAATGAAACAGTCAGCCACATGTTGGCTGTATCTGGCCAGCAGCCTTCACCAGTCAGCAGCAACAGCTTTCACAGGCTCATCATTTGTACAAATACAGAAGTTAACCCACTTCATTACTTTGATAACCCAATTGTGAAACATAATTTATGTAAACTGACATAATTTGTTGCTTATTTTCTACTTCTTAGATGCATATAACGTCCAGGGCATAACCTGGTCTGATGGAACCAGCCTGATCACTGTGTTCACCATTATATTTCACTTCCAATTTAAGAATATCTGAAGTGAAATAGAAAGGTGAACACAGCAATTAGTTTGGTGAGGAAGTCCAGACTGACAGACGGGCTTGATACTGATGTCTCTGAATGGAGAGAGACTTGGCACTCTACAGTCGTGGCCAAAAGTTTTGAGAATGACACAAATATACATTTTCGCAAAGTCTGCTGCCTCAGTTTGAATGATGGCAATTAGCATATACTCCAGAATGTTATGAAGAGTGATCAGATGATTTGCAATTAATTGCAAATTCCCTCTTTGCCATGCAAATGAACTGAATCCCCCAAAAACATTTCCACTGCATTTCAGCCCTGCCACAAAAGGACCAGCTGACATCATGTCAGTGATTCTCTCGTTAACACAGGTGTTTAAAAAAAAATATATATTTTTTACCTTTATTTAACCAGGCAAGTCAGTTAAGAACAAGTTCTTATTTTCAATGACGGCCTAGGAACAGTGGGTTAACTGCCTGTTCAGGAGCAGAACGACAGATTTGTACCATGTCAGCTCGGGGGTTTGAACTTGCAACCTTCCAGTTACTAGTCCAACGCTCTAACCACTAGGCTACCCTACCGCCCCTTGAGGAGGACAAGACTGGAGATCACTCTGTCATGCTGATTGAGTTTGAATAACAGACTGGAAGCTTCAAAAGGAGGGTGGTGCTTGGAATCATTGTTCTTCCTCTGTCAACCATGGTTACCTGCAAGGAAACACATGCCGTCATCATTGCTTTGCACAAAAAGGGCTTCACAGGCAAGGATATTGCTTCCAGTAAGATTGCACCTAAATCAACCATTTATCATCAAGAACTTCAAGGAGAGTGGTTCAATTGTTGTGAAAAAGGCTTCAGGGCACCTAAGAAAGTCTAGCAAGCACCAGGAACGTCTCCTAAAGTTGATTCAGCTGCGAGATCGGGGCACCACCAGTACAGAGCTTGCTCAGGAATGGCAGCAAGCAGGTGTGAGTGCATCTGCACGCACAGTGAGGCGAAGACCTTTGGAGGATGGCCTGGTGTCAAGAAGGGCAGCAAAGAAACCACTTCTCTCCAGTAAAAACATCAGGGACAGACTGATATTCTGCTAAAGGTACAGGGATTGGACTGCTGAGGACTGGGGTAAAGTCATTTTCTCTGATGAATCCCCTTTCCATTGTTTGGGGCATCCAGAAAAAAGCTTGTCTGGAGAAGACAAGGTGAGCGCTACCATCAGTTCTGTGTCATGCCAACAGTAAAGCATCCTGAGACCATTCATATGTGGGGTTGCTTCTCAGCTCACTCACAATTTTGCCTAAGAACACAGCCATGAATAAAGAATGGTACCAACACATCCTCCAAGAGCAACTTCTCCCAACCATCCAGGAACAGTTTGGTGACGAACAAGGCCTTTTACGGCATGATGGAGCACCTTGCCATAAGGCAAAAGTGATAACTAAGTGGTTCGGGGAACAAAACGTCGATATTTTGGGTCCATGGCCAGGAATCTCCCCAGACCTTAATCCCATTGAGAACTTGTGGTCAATCCTCAAGAGGCAGGTGAACAAACAAAAACACACAAATTCTGACAAACTCCAAGCATTGATTATGCAAGAATGGACTGCCATCAGTCAGAATGTGGCCCAGAAGTTAATTGACAGCATGCCAGGGCGGATTGCAGAGGTCTTGAAAAAGAAGGGTCAACACTTCAAATATTGACTCTTTGCATCAACTTCATGTAATTGTCAATAAAAGCCTTTGACACTTATGGAATGCTTGTAATTATACTTCAGTATTCCATAATAACATCTGACAAAAATATCTAAAGACACTGAGGCAGCAAACTTTGTGGAAATTAATATTTGTGTCATTCTCACAACTTTTGGCCACGACTGTACATTAAAATGTTACTAGACACAACTTTTACTTGTGTTGTCTTTTTTAAATTATTGAATTGAATAGTATCAGTCAATATGAGGTGGGAGAAACCCTGTGTATTCTGTACCAGGATCAGGGAACTCCTGTTGTTGTCACGCCCTGATCATGGAGAGCTTTTTATTCTCTATGTTGGTTAGGTCGGGGTGTGACTAGGGTGTGTCATCTAGGTGATTTATATATATAAGTTGGCCTGGTATGGTTTTCAATCAGAGGCAGCTGTTTATCATTGTCTCTGATTGGGGATCATATTTAGGCAGCAATTTCCTTCTTGGTGTTTGGTGGGATCTTGACTATGGATACTTGAATGTTAGCACTATTGTTAGCACTATTGTTAGCGTCACGTTTCGGTTGAGATTATCATTTTGTTTTGTTGTGAGTTCCACTTAGTAATAAAAAGATGTGGAACCCAGATCACGCTGCGCTTTGGTCCACTTATTATGATGATCGTGACAGATGTATACAGGACACCACACAGGAAGATGTTTACCAAGGTTTCTGATCCTGATTACCGCCAGATCCTGATTACCGCCAGACAAAATGCAGATAAGCACAGTATCTCTATCGGCTGGGAAACAGCTGCGGGCAAGGTTCTGACAGATGGGCTTGGCGGTGGCAAGGACACACCCAAGAAACACCGACATACCCCCAAGCCAACTCACGTATTGCTTCTGTCATGGCCGCCAGCATGTCTTGAGGAGCAAGCCAAAAAACGAGGCAAAATCAGCAGGTGTAGTTCCCCTTTAAAATTGTTGGACACTTATTCCATTTTACTCAAGCTATTGGTGGCCATACCAAATGATGCAATGGTATAAAGCAATTTCTCTGACAAATATTTGGTGATGCAAGTGTGACAGACAGATGCTAGACCTGGACACTGTAATTGATTAAGAATCTATTGTGCAAGATATACCTAACTTCGCAAACACTTATCACACAGGATTTAACTGTAGGCCTTTGATGCTGTAATATACAGTTACGTTTCAACTTCACAACATTTTTGTATTGTAAATAATATTCATGAGTTCAACGCCTTATTTAAGTTGCATATTAACAGCTTAGGCTGGTGTTGCACCAAGTAACATGCCATTTCACACACTCCATATTTTCAAGCATTGTGGTGGTGGCTGCATCATGTTATGGGTATGCTTGGAATCGTTAAGGACTGGAGAGTTTTTCCCAGAAAGACACAGCTGTAATTGCTGCCAAAGATGATTCTAACATGTATCGACTCAGAGGGTTGAATACTTATCTAATCAAGATTTATTCGTTTTACTTTTCATATTTTTTTTAAAATACAAATGTTCCCAAAGAAATTCCACTTTGACATTTGAGTATTTTGTGTAGATCATTGACAAAAAAAGACAATTACATACCACTTTGTAACACAAGAAAATGCAGAAAACGTCAAGGGGTTTGTACTGTACATATAGGTAGGGGTAAAGTGACTAGCAGCAGTGTATGTGGTGAGTGTGAAATTGTGTTTGTGTGTGTGTGGCGTCAGTGTGCATGTTATGCGTGTGTGGGCATGTGTAGTGTGTGTGTGTGTACAGTATGTGTGTGTCAGTGTATCAGTGTAAGTATGTGTGAGTATGTGGGTAGAGTCCAGTGTTTGTATAGTCAGCGCAAGAGAGTTAGTGCAAAAAAGGGTCAATGCAGGTAGTCCGGGTAGCCATTTGATTAGCTATTTATCAGTCTTGTTTAAAAGTCTTATGGCTTCGGGGTAGAAGCTGTTCAGGGTCCTGTTTGCTTCCAGACTTGGTGCATTGGTACCGCTTGCCGTGCAGTAGCAGAGAGAATAGTCTGTGTCTTGGGTGGCTGGGGTCTTTGACAGTTTTTTGGACCTTTCTCTGGCGCCACCAGGCATAGAGGTCTTGGATAGCAGGGCCTCAGTGATGGACTGTCTGGGCCGTATGCACTACCCTCTGTAGTACCTTGCGGTCGAATGCCAAGCAGTTACCATTCCAAGCGGTGATGCAGCCAGTCAAGATGCTCTCGATGGTGCAACTATAGAACTTTTTGAAGATCTGAGGACCCATGCCAATCCTAAACAACACTGTAGTCCCGGTCTTGGTCTGTGTCGTTCATAGATATGTTACTAGTATACTTTTTGTGCCTTGTTCTGAAGAAAACATAGATAAACCACAGAGAAGACATCTATTTCTGTTCACTGTATTGAGTTTTCAAAACATTTTATTGGTCGGAGATGTTCTATTGAAGGCCTACTATTGGTATGACAAGAGTTCAACTCAAGTTGGATTGTGGATAAAAATTACCCATTTTCTTTCCATGATGAAAAGTGAAATAATCCTTTCATTTTGGTTCACAGCAAATTCTAGGAGCTCCCTATTTGCTGACTTGCTTGCTAACTCACGTACATTGGCTGTGTGTCAGTAAAAAGGTAATTCAAGATGAATGATGTCAATAATACAGCCTAAGAACAGAAGAGGATAGTGGTGGATAAAAGTACAAAAAATATAATAAAATGCTCCAAAGAGAGGTACACTACTGTACATAAAACGATTTGATAGGTAACTTAGATCACCCTTTGCCTCCTGCTGTTTATATTTAGTTTAAGTTAAATTAGTGAGTGTATAGACTGGCAATAAGAGCATCCAATATCCAATACCTCTGTCCTTAATGTCTCACTTTCTCACAATCTGCATTGAATCTCACTGCATCCTTTTCCAGCTAGTATTACTTACATTGGTTGTGCTTGCTTTTGTTAGATCTACAATACATTTTTCACCGTTTTACTGAACTCACACAGCTAATCAAGGCTTATTACTCTTCAATAATCGAGCCACATCCCTTAGGCCAAACATAGTACTGACATGGTTTATTATATATAGCATGCATTTGTTAGTTCAAAGATGTCAAAAGTTAGTATGTGGACTATCTTAATAGATACGGTATATTTAGAGGTAATTACTCAATCATTTATGTCAGCTACACTATTCTTGACTATTTTGGGAGGTGGCACATTGCTTTGGACACTCCTAAAAAGTATTTAAGGACAAGTGTTATTAACATCGAACAATCACAGACACACACACCCACACTGATTTCCAAGGAGGCCTTTCATGATGCAAGAGTTAGCAACATCCCAGAAGGCCGCTTCCACCCTGGCGACAGGCTACATCCCTGTGTGCAGCTGGATTCACCAAATCAGTGGAGAAAACACACGACACCATCACCTTTAAATAAAAGAGTAAACCACCTGCTAAGAATCATAGAAGCTGTGTTGACGTTTTGTCTAAAAGTGATTCATTATGGAGGTTTAGGTTCAAAGACAGGGCAGAGAAGATCTGTTATGTTACATTCAGTTACATTATAAATGGAATAGTGGTCGACATTATCATGTGAATTAATGCATGTATAGTATCATACATCTTACACGGTTGTCCAATAGCATCCAACTTGGATGACGTATAGTATTGCACGTCTTTATCTGAGACCAGGTTGCTTCTTGTGCTGTAACAACATAAGAGAATTAGGGGGAGAATTTACATTGGCGGTTAGGGAAACTAACGACAAAGGTTAGGAGAACTAAAAAGAAAATGGTTAGATGAATTTACGTAGCAGGTTAGGTGAATTGGGTTAAGTTTAGTATCAGGGTTAGCTAAAATACTACAGTTGTCCCTGACACCACTCAAACATGCAACCTTTGGATTGCTAGACTGTTGCGGATTTCACCCACCCATCCTCACTGACAAACCTCCCTAAACTAGACCATTAGTAGGTATCATACATCTTGGAGGTGTTCAGAAATAAGTAAAATATATTTTGCATGCCTCTGAGGCCAGACCGCAGTGTTGTGACCAAAGTATGTTTCCCCAAAAGCCTTATGAATCACATGAAGAGAGTATATTCTAAGTCAGATGAAGGAGCCTTTGGAAAGTGTTCACATTTAGACTTCTTTTTTGTTTTCCTGAAACTGCTCACTTCTGCTTTCGACAACATCAGATGCTGCCATTTTAGTATGTGTGGTGAGGCTGTCAAATTCAGAAATAGACTCCATGGTCAGTGTGCATATGTGAGAGCAATTCTTCGTTGTGTGTACTTTTATAGCTGCAAGCTTATCTCCATCAGAACAGCTTTAACTGCACTACAGGTGTCCTGCTGTCTTCAAGACAGTCACATGCAGATAACTTTTCCCTTACCCCTTATTACTAGAGATCAGCATCAGTACATACACATATATAGAATTATACCTAATTAAGCTTTGGTTTTCTTGGAACTTTTGTTGTAGGGTTTTAACATGTGCTATACACTTCAGAATGGATAAAATACAACCATGTTTGTTTGCATGAAATCAAAAAGGTATTCTATTTGTATACTAGGGAGGTATCCATGTAATTAAAGTAACTTCAGAAAATGGAGGCATAGCCATAGTCTAAATATGGATGATGGAAAGAAATAGTAGGAATATTAATTAATCAAACTGTAGGCATTGTTTTTTTGTTAAGTGGTGCAATCCATAGAGGTCACAATGATCACCAATAGGACACATTTACTGTCAATCAAGTATTTTCTGAAATTCAATATACTGTAAACTGAACAAAAGTATTAACGCAACATGCAACAATTACAGTTCATGTATAGAAATCAGTCAATTTAAATAAATCCATTAGGCCCTAATCTATGGATTTCACATGACAGGGAATACAGATATGCATCTGTTGGGCACAGATACCTTAAAAAAAAGGTAGGGGCGTGGATCAGAAAACCAATCAGTATCTGGTGTGACCACCATTTCCCTCATGCAGCGTGACATATCTCCTTCGCATAGAGTTGAACAGGCTGTTGATTGTGGCTTGTGGTCCCACTCCTCTTCAATGGCTGTGCGAAGTTGCTGGATATTGGCTGGAACTGGAACACGCAGTCATACACGTAAATTCAGAGCATCCCAAACATGCTCAAATCACTCGCTCACATCTACCCGTTACAGTTGAAACCCGGGATTCATCCTTGAAGAGCACACTTCTCCAGCGTGCCAGCGGCCATTGAAGGTGAGTATTTGCCCACTGAGGTCGTTAAGACGCCAAACTGCAGTCAGGTCAAGACCCTGGTGAGGACGACGACTTTGCAGATGAGCTACCCTGAGACGGCTTCTGACAGTTTGTGCAGAAATTCTTTGGTTGTGAAAACCCACAGTTTCATCAACTGTCCGGGTGGCTGGTCTCAAGATGCTCCCGCAGATGAAAAAGCTGGATGTGGAGGTCCTGGGCTGGCTGGCATGTGGTCTGTGGTTGTGAGGCTGGTTGGGCATACTGCCAAATTCTCTTAAACAACATTTGAGGCGGCTTATGGTATATAAATTAACATTAAATTATCTGCTAATAGCTCTGGTGGACATTCCTGCAGTTAGTTAGCTACCTCAAAACTTAAGACATCTGTGTCATTGTGTTGTAACAAAAGTGAAAAAGGTACACCTGTGTAATGATCATGCTGTTTAATCAGCTTCTTGATATGCCACACCTGTCAGGTGGATTAATTATCTTGGCAAAGGAGTAATGCTCACTAACAGGGATATAAACAAATTTGTGCACAACATTTGAGAGAAATAATATTTTTGTGCAGTATAGAACATTTCTAGGATAGTTTAATTCAGCTCATGAAATCAACACTTTACATGTTGCATTGATATTTTGATTCAGTGTACAATAACAGGTCAATGGTGAAATGAATTACGTTTCCTAAAGAAGCCAAACATGAAAGGTGGGTGAGTGAATGCACAGGGCAGTAGCCTCAAATCAACAGAGCAACAGCAGTGCGCTCTCTGGGTAAACAGTGTGTGTTTCCAAGGCAACCACTGAAAAGTTAATTGGATTCAAAGAGGGAGATTTCGGGGAGAATGAATGAGAGGGCAGGACACCCCATTTCAAATTCCCAGGACCTCTTGGGGCGTTGCACAATCGCGAGCTGATGGCATTGCGTCATCTTTTGGCAATTTCAGACGCTAGTGCATGATAAGCGAAACAATAACCAATGTAGACACTTTTAGTTTGATTATTTTCAGGAGGCTACTATTGATTAATTAAATAGACAATGCCTAATTAAAGAGCTATTGAGGACTAAAGAATGTATCTTGATGGATCCTTATTCATTTTAATAGCATGTCTGCACCAAAAATATCACGGTGGCCTAGTCAACCCAACATAAATAAAAACCAAGTCATAATATACAAATAAAAATATTTGTTTTCTGGAGCATGGTTTCTTCATATGTAAAATGTATTTGAGGTTTAAATTCAATGCGCACTACTGCAATCGTGTTAACGTTCCCAAAATGCCTTCATGCCAGTGTAATTCATGTTTTGGAAGGGAAAGTGAATAGTTTGTAACTTGTATAAATTTGTATAGTTTCCCCCCGGCTGTGGACTGCTTCGGACGAGCACATCAACGCATTGTTCCGGAGAATCCAAGTGAAAAGTCCATTGTTGTTGCGAAGTTTTTAATCTGGGGATTTAAAGAACATCACATGCTCGGCTGGGGGAGTGGGTGCTCGCGCACAATACGCAAACACTCTAATTCCATGATCGGACTCTAAATCACAGGTTTCTTACCTTTTCCTATTCAAAACATTTTTCTACACTTAAAACGACATTTTATGTTAGTTTGAAGCCTTTGGAAAAGAGGACCGCAAGAAGTATCCGGAGGATAAAGTGGATTCCCACCGCGATAACTTTTTCCAAGGAAGACAAGTGCGTCGACGTCAGTCCGTGATTTATTACCCAAATATGACGGTTTACAGCCAGCGGTCTTTGATGGTCCTTGCTTTATTGGGGATCCTATCAGGGATTATGTCTCTGCTATCGGTCAATCTGATTTTCCATTTACAAACACAACAGATTGCTGTGAAGGAATCTCCCCCCACCATCTCCATCGTGCCAACTAATGTTTGGGCAGTGCTGATGCCAGTGTCTACAGTGCTTTCTGCTCTGTCTCTCACGCTCAATTTGAGCTCTGTCGTGGTCTGCCTTCTGCACAGCTACTTTACAACCGAGATATGCAGAGGAGAAGATGATACTGAAAGGTAAATCCATCAACACACCTATACTTAGGATGCTATTTGTTGTAGGCTAACATATCACTGATACACCAGTAGTTTATTTGGTTGTATAATGTGCTTTAATTAGCCTATATTAATGTTTGACATTGATAGAAATGAAAGAATACTACATTCTTATACATTCATAACTTTCAGTGTGTGCAGAGGCTGCTTGACTGACCAACCCTTATCTCTAAACTCGGTATGAATCCTGGACAAACAATAGCATTTCCTCATTATGCACCCAGTGCACGGCCCCTGGCCTCAGTGGCCCTGCTCTTTCCCACTTTGGCTTATAAATGTACTTTCATTTAGCTTCAGTGCACTCCAGTGCAAGTAATGACAAAGCATTCTGTTTAAAACGATTGATTTTGAGCAGAAAAGTATCCCACATGATAGAACAATTATGGACAGAAGGGCTAATTACAACCTTGAATTTATTTTGGTCTAAATACATAATTTAGCACTTTCCACAAATAGTATGGTCATGTAACTGATTGCATTTGCTTCATTTCCTCCCACAGAGCAGACTGGTTCCTATTGGATAGCCGAGCTGTCCGACATGTGGCCATAGGACTATTTTGCCTTGGGGTTTCAGTATACTTAGCAGGTAAGACCAACAACAAATAACAGTGAGGCCTAGTTAATGACCAGGACATATTGTGGACCAAAGCAATCTGCATCCAGCTGGTCTTAACACTTGTCACCCCAAACTCATTGGCAAAATCAAAAGTAACAAACTGCTACATATTTGGTAGCGTTATGTACACAGTAGTCAGCCCACATAACTCTATTCCACATCAAGTAACTCCCAAAAGCAATAAAATCAGATTTAAAAAAGACAAATACACC
Source organism: Oncorhynchus tshawytscha (assembly GCF_018296145.1). Classification (NCBI taxonomy): domain Eukaryota; kingdom Metazoa; phylum Chordata; class Actinopteri; order Salmoniformes; family Salmonidae; genus Oncorhynchus; species Oncorhynchus tshawytscha. The sequence continues at coordinate 20,489,423 of NC_056434.1, read as the reverse complement.
TTATGGAACAGTGAGGACTGAAGGGTCACACAAACAGGTACATATGTACACACACACACACCTGGATAGCGTGTTGCATTAGAGTAGTGGCCTGCAGAGAGACAGTTAATGTTGTAACATTTATTTTAATGTTTAAAATTATATTCTTATATATATATATATATTACTGCATTCATTTTTGCTGGATCCCAAGAAGTGTAGCTGTTGCTTTGGCAGCAGCTAATGGGGTTCCATTATAAATACAAATGAACCTCACGTGCAAGCTTTTAAATGAATCTGCTTTAGCTAAATTATCAGACATTACATACGTTTAGGCTAAACAATTAACAGCTTCTACCAAATAGTTGTGACCCTAGAAAGGAAAACTTAATTTAGATTCCTACAGATATATTCCAGTTAATTTGCAGCAGAGGCAAAAATCACTACTTTCAGAGTCCCTCCAATTGATTGATACACAAGGCCCAAAATAATGACTTATTTGATGCATTAATGTATGTTATGGTATGTCCTGGCAAAGCTGCTGGCTTTCCATTCCATTGAGTGTCTTGTTGAGGTGGTGGGGGCAGGGCACCATTGTGATGGTAGGGTGAATGACCTCCTGACCCCACAGCTCCCTTTCAGAGGGAACTTAGCCAGAGCCTCACTGCAATGCCACAATGTCGTCATCATCATGTCCCAGAGCTGTGTTTCTCTCCTCCTTCCTTCAGCACTCTTGGGTCTGTGGTTCTTCTCCTGCTGAGAGATGTCCAATATAGTAAAATAGGTCACAAAAACACAACCGTGGCAATGCACTACATTAGAGTTATCCACCCCAGGGAGAAAAAGGGATCTGAAAAGTGAGCTTTCTTACAGTGTATAGACTCATCTTTCTGTACCTGTCACTGTGTCCATCTCCCCCTCTTATTCTGTTTATCTTTCTCTCTCTATCCCTCTCTGCTGCAGCTATGTCCATCTACATGCTGCTGGTGTTTGAGGTAGAGACAGGCATAGCGAGCGCATGCGTACTGGCCTCGGGCATCCTGATTCTGCTGATGATCGTGATTCACTCCCTGGTCAAAGCCACCCGTACCGCCCAACACTACCGCGGTGGAGAACACACTGACACCTTGTACCAGAACCAGCACGGTGGGAGCACCCCTGCCGCCCGGCAAGGCAAGCTCCAAGATGGGGAAAAACCCAGGAGGCACCGCAACAACTCCCAACTCCACCGGCATTTGTCCTACCCCCCTCCCTGCACCGACCCTAAGCAGCATCACCAGCATCAGTACTCCCCATCCCACAGCCCTCAGAGCCACAGCAGTGACAAGGAGGGCTACAGTAGTGGTGGAAGTGGTTCTAGAATGCACAGGACCCTGTCAACAGAGTCAGGGCTGCTGCAGTCTCCATCTAAGCCCTGGAATGGCATTAACAATGAGATGCGGAGCGTGCTGGCCCGCAAGTCAGGAGCCTCCAGTAAAGACTCTACTCTGGTGTGACCTGACCTGCAAAGTCTTAGCAGTTAGTACATTCCTAACCAACCATCAAACATTCTGAAGGATACAGTATGGATAGAAAATATCTGAAGCTATTTAAAAGCTCTGTGCTATCCCTTCATGATCCAAGCACCACTAATACTATTACTGTACATTTCAATACAGACATACAGTGAACCTGTCATTTTAATGCACCTTTCCTATCATCTCGTTCCCTTATTGCCTTTGTATGGACTTTTTACACAGAAACCATCACTATTAAACCCTCTCTAGAATGTTTACTTACTGGTATTCCAATGGAAAATGTTAGTAACTTATAGCTACAGCTAATGCTATAGTTGCTACGTGATTATACAATTTAACAAGTGGCAGAGAAATGATTTCTATTTTCAAAATTGTTTGGTAAAGACCAAAGGTGGTCTTTGAAATATATTGCCAAAACTGTATATTACACAATGTGTAGATAAATTTGGTAGTGTTTAGTCTGCATACTGTAAAACAAACATGTCATAACTTTGAATAAAGGTCGTGAGTATGTTGATACAAAACTCTGTAAAAAATAAAGTGGAGCATTTTAAGTAAACCAGTATTAGCACATTCAGCTTCATTCTAGTGCACTTACTTGAAAGTCAAGAGAGTGCCTAGAAGTCCTTTAGTCCAAGTATAGCTTTGAGTGATGCCTGAGGATCGACTAACCTTGGACAGTGTCTTCCAAAGGTCAGGAGGAAGGAGATGGGGGATGTGGTGGAGTGGCAGGGGGAATGGGAGAGGGGGTCACTTCATGTGCGCTGCATGCATGTGCCAATGGAGGGAAATAATAAAGTAAACAGAACTGAGACACAAAAATGGCAAATAAAATAATGCAAAGAAAGGATGATTGCAAAGGAAAATAACTACAAACAATGGTGGCCCACGTCTATGAAAAAGTTACCTTGGCTTTCACTCAAAAGGAGTTTATAAGCCTCATCAACTCCACCCTTGAGCAGGGAGATTGTGTTTTTTCTCCTCAGCAGTGATGAGTGGGTTGTGGGCAATCAGACAAATGAAGGATACAGTGTTGTTACTGTGTAAATGACAGTGTTATTATGGTTTCCCAGAGCCATAGTGAGTGGTTGTTTACTGCCTCTTACCTGCGCCCCTGGGAGGTGCTGATCTGTTCCTTCATGCTGATGGCTTGACGAAGGAGGCCATCGATGCTTTTGAAGTACAGGCTGCTGTTTGTCATGCTTTTCACTGCACTGGAAATGAAAATATGAATGTGTGTTAACAAATACAACATTGAATTGCCGATCAATGTTTTCAATATAATTAAAATCCTAAACAGTAGACTTTAGACCATGACTCCAATTCCGTCGCATAACTTTGGGTCATTGGACGCCCCCTTTAGCCTTGTGGGAAATGCCCTGGCACTGCCCGATGCTGTGTTGAGTAACACTTGCCTAATAAATCTGACTTTTATACCAATTCTTGGTATACAGTCAAACAAAGCACTGCAACATCGTAGAGTTTAATGACAAGCCAGAATGTTGAATAAATTACATTTGAACTTTACTGGTTGTCTGTGTGGTTGGTCCTTCAGCTGCTCTAAATTTTAAACAAAATATCCACAGAAAAGTATTGTTTCCCCAGCTTTTTAGAGCACCGGTACAACACAATTTATATCACCTGGCACATGCGCAAGTCCATGTACAGTTGAAGTCGGAAGTTTACATACACTTAGGTTGGAGTTTTTCCAACCACTCCACAAACTATAGTTTTGGCAAGTCGGTGAGGACATCTACTTTGTGCATGACAACTAATTTTTCCAACAATTTTTACAGACAGATTATTTCACTTATAAATCACTGTATCACAATTCCAGTGGGTAAAAAGTTCACATACACTAAGTTGACTGTGCCTTTAGCTTGAAAAATTCCAGAAAATGATGTCATGGCTTTAGAATCTTCTGATAGGCTAATTAACATAATTTCAGTCAATTGGAGGTGTACCTGTGTATGTATTTCAAGGCCTACCTTCAAACTCAGTGCCTCTTTGCTTGACATCATGGGAAAATCAAAAGAAATCAGCCAAGACCTCAGAAAATAAATTGTAGACCTCCACAAGTCTGGTTCATCCTTGAGAGCAATTTCCAAATGGCTGAAGGTACCAACTATGCATACGCAAGTATGAACACCATGCGACCATGCAGCCATCATACCGCTCAGGAAGGAGACGCGTTCTGTCTCCTAGACATTAATATACTTTGGTGCGAAAAAGTGCAAATCAATCCCAGAACAACAGCAAAGGACCTTGTGAAGATGCTGGAGGAAATAGGTACAAAAGTATCTATATCCACAGTAAAAACTAGTCCTATATCAACATAACCTGAAAGGCCGCTCAGCAAGGAAGAAGCCACTGCTCCAAAACCCCCATTAAAAAGCCAGACTACAGTTTGCAACTGCACATGGGGACAAAGATCGTACTTTTTGGAGATATGTCCTCTGGTCTGATGAAACAAAAATATAACTGTTTGGCCATAATGACCATTGTTATGTTTGGAGGAAAAAGGGGGAGGCTTGCAAGCCGAAGAACACCATCCCAACCGTGAAGCACGGGAGTGGCAGCATCATGTTGTGGGGGTGCTTTGCTGCAGGAGGGACTGGTGCACTTCACAAAATAGATGGCATCATGAGGCAGAAAAATGATGTGGATATATTGAAGCAACATCAAGACATCAGTCAGGAAGTTAAAGCTTGGTCGCAAATGGGTCTTCCAAATGATCAATGACCCCAAGCATTCTTCCAAAGTTGTGGCAAAATGGCTTAAGGACAACAGTCAAGGTATTGGAGTGGCCATCACAAAGCTTTGACCTCAATCCTATAGAAAATTTGTGGGCAGGACTGAGAAAGCGTGTGCGAGCAAGGAAGCCTACAAACCTGACTCAGTTACACCAGCTCTGTCAGGAGGAATGGGCCAAAATTCACCCAATTTATTGTGGGAAGTTTGTGGAAGGCTACCCGAAACACTCGACCAAAGTGAAACAATTTAAAGGCAATGCTACCAAATACTAATCGAATGTATGTAAACTTCTGACCCACTGGGAATGTGATGAAAGAAATAAAAGCTGAAATAAATCACTACTATTATTCTGACATTTCACATTCTTAAAATAAAGTGGTGATCCTAACCAATTTTTACTAGTATTAAATGTCAGGAATTGTGAAAAACGGAGTTTAAATGTTTTTGGCTAAGGTGTATGTAAACTTCTGACTTCAACTGTAAACACCTGTTAGTATGCATGCATCGCGTGCATGTACTTCCATCTTGTGCACCTGCCTTCGTTCATGAGCAAACATCCGGATTGCAACACATCGACCTGCGTTTAGGCCCTCTACTCTTTTCTATTTTTACCAGTGACCTGCCACTGGCATTAAACATAGCATGTGTGCCCATGTATGCTGATGATTCAACCACATACACATCAGCAACCATAGCTAATGAAGTCACTGAAAACCTTAAAGAGTTGCAGTCTGTTTTGGAATGGGTGGCCAGTAATATACTGGTCCTGAACATCAAAACTAAAAGCACTGTATTTGGTACAAATCATTCCCTAAGTTCTAGACCTCAGCTGAATCTGGTAATGAATGGTGTAGCTGTTGAACAAGTTGAGACTAAATTACTTAGTGTTACTTTAGATTGTAAACTGTCAAGGTCAAAACATAGATTAAATGGTTGTGAAGATGGGGAGAGGTCTGTCCGTAATAAAGAGATGCTCTGCTTTTTTGACACCACACTCCAAAAAGTCCTGCGGGCTCTAGTTTGATCTAATCTTGATTATTGTCCAGTTATATGGTGAAGTCCTGCAAAGAAAGACCTAGTTAAGCTGCAGCTGGCCCAGAACAGAGTGGCACATCTTGCCCCTCTTTGTAATCAGAGGTCTAATAGTAATACTATTCATGCTCTCTTGGCTAAGAGTTGAGGAAAGAACACGTCACTTTTTTTTATAACAAACATTGTGTTGGAAATTCCAAATGGTTTGCATAGTCAACTTACACACAGGACTGGTACACACACTTTCCCCCACCAGACATGCCACCAGGGGTCTTTTCACAGTCCCCAGGACCAAAACAAATTAAAGGAAATGTACTGTATTATACAGAGCCACGAGTGCATGGAACTCTCTTCCATTTTATATAGCACAACTGAACAGCAAACCTGGTATCACGGCACAACAACTCTCCCCCATGTGACCTACTTGTGCGTATGTACTGATCTGTATGTGTAACTAAGATTGACACACACACTACATGTTGTTTTTAAATGCATGTCAATTGTAAAGTCTTTTGTCTGTAATGTCTTTTTCGTTATGTGTCGGACCCAAGTAAGACCAGGCTTTATTACAGCCAGGCGCAACTTTGTTAAAATGCGTATTTGAAATATTCTCCCTCATTGGTATTTAAGTTCCAAAGGTTTCTAAAACCGTATCACAAGCGAGGATTATTAACATTTCTATTCGTTAAAACAAAGTGTCAGAATTGTAGTTCACATGGAGCCAGCTGTGGTCCATACCTTCAGCTGAGCACCCAAAAGGGGGTTGACTCGCAGTTCTATTAAAATTACACAGAAGTCACTGGACGAAGGCGTTTTCTGTACGAGAGAGTTTTGTTAAGACACTCGATGCTTGGTCTGAACATTAACACACATCACTTGCGGTACAGGTTTGGAAGCATAAGGACCTTATCTTTCATATCAGCGAGAAATACTTAAATTGATACACACCTTTAAATGGTTCCCACACGGCCATATCTCCATGTTACTGCGCATGTTTACGAAAGACAGAGGGTCCACCTGTTCTAAGTAGCTATCTAGCATGCTCCAAACACCAGTTTGTAACAGAAGAAGGCCACCAAAAACATGTTGTCACTGAAAAACTGTTGGCTGCAACTGTGATTAAGCCAGTTAAACCAGTGTAGAGTAAGTGTATTTGTGATGCGAAATGAAAGTAAAGGACTTTATGTTTCTAGAACCGTATCGCAATTGAGGCTCCTTAAGAGTACATCTTGGGCTAGATTACCTGCATGCATATTCCACAGTGTAGATTGCTCCTTGGCTTTGCTCCTCCCAGCTCTGCATATCTGTCTGGAAGAGATGATCAGAGAATAATATTATGAATTACGTTACTGCAAAAGTAGCTACCGGTATACATTTAGTTTTTAGACGTGTTTTTGGACAGCCCATTAAAGCTACTGTAAAGTAACAAAACTACATTTATTCTCCTTAGCAAGTTAATATGTAGCTAAACTGCTTTGGATTCACTAACGTTACTTACTTTGTGTTGTACTAGCTCTGGGAGGGACCTTCTAACGTGTTCTTGCAGTCGATAAAGAGCCACTGATGGCTCGTTAGCCAACACGTACATGTTCTCCGTGAATTTGTCAGTCACTGTAGAAATAAACATATAATAATATAATATATACTGTTATGAGAAATAGCTACGTTAGCTGTTTAGCTAATGCAGCTACTAGCTAAGGTTAGCTAGCTGGTGATGACAGTTGACTTTAGCAAACAATTGTACTATAAAGTATTCGCGAATTACCTCTTTTAACTTTCAGTTGCATCTCCTGGTCCTCCATCTTATACACAGTAAACGATCTACAATTAAATATTTGCAAGGGTTTAAATCGTGTTAAAGCGTTATCAAAAATAAACATGCAGTTTCCGTGTTACTGTCATGCGCATCACAAATCATGTTCGGAATGCAACACGAATTAAAAAATTCGTTCCTAGATATTTATTCTCTCGACATTTATCTCACGTTTACTGGTGGATTGAACAATTATCGTAGATAAAATCAGTCAAGCAATTTCATACATTACACATGCACACATTCAAAAACACTTAATTGGATAAAGTTATTTATAAGCAATGTAATGAATGGATGGACAGTTCGGGCGGTTTACCATTATCAATTGCATCATGGGATTTTGTAAATAAACTCACTTTCAGTTTTGATATCAGGAAGTTGGAGTGAAGACTAAACCATTGATGTTGCTATTTTATCCGATATTGTGAGCTGGACATATAAACCATTGCTTGCGACATAAAGGTAAAAATGAATCTATTTATAATGTTCCATTGAGACTTTCCTATTTTGCAAGAGCTGATGTGGAATGGTTTTCCATAATTTCAGCTTTGAAAAGTAAGAGATAGTGAGATAATCATAGACATTTGTTCCATATTTGTTCTATTGACTTCTGTTGGCTAAAGCTAATCTATATAGTAATATATATCTCTACTTTGATTCAAGAGACCATGGATGGCACAGATGGTGTTGAGATACCAGATCTTGCAGCCAGTTTACACATATTCTCAGATGACCTAGCATTGGAATCCACTACATGTCTATCAGGGGAGGCCAGAGGAGAGCGGTTAAATGGTATGACTGTCAGTCATACAACTCTTTGCTGGTTTTGCATGGTCTATAGGCTTTCTCATACAGTAATCACACTTGTCCATTTGTCTGCAGTGAATGTGTCAACACCATTTTCAGTTTGCATAATGTCTCAAATGATTATAGGCATTGGGGTATGCAAATGTGATGAAATATCTGTATTGCTCCTTGCCACCAGGTGTGATGGTGACTACAGAGAACATGGGTGTGGATGAGGAGGAGAGCCTGTTGAAATACTCCACCACCCTCACGAATAGGCAGCGTGGGAACGAGGTCACAGTCAGACCAGCTACTTTAGACAGTAAGTATGTCTGTCTGAACTCAGAAAACACACTCAACTCTTTGTTCACGGCAAATTTCCTTAAACACTACTGTGAATGCACTCTCATTCATAATCTATTAGATAATGCACAGGAATGTTACAGGAATGACCCTAAAATATCTCTGTGGTTTTATGTACACTGTATATGTATATTCCTGTGTATTTGTATATAACTGAGGGAGATTAAGGTATATTATGCATATCATTTAGTATATGGACAATTAAATGTACAAAACACTGACCCTTTGATGTCTCATCAGTTCTGTCCATCCACCAGCTAGCTGCCCAGGGGGAGGTCTTACAGGTGGCCACACACCTGAGCAAAGGTGAGAAATGTCCATATCCACTTACCAATAGTGCAAAGAGTAGAACTTGCCTGACTTGTGTAGTATTGTGGAACCAGCATGATGACTTGTAGGCAGTGTCCTGTGTAAAATGAAAATGTTTGTTGACCTTGCAGACAATTCATTATTAAACCGCCAGGATGAACGGGGCTTAACTCCTCTCATGTGGGCAGCAGCGTTTGGAGAGAAAGCCATGGTGGATTTCCTCCTGGAAAACGTTTGTGATATTTCTAGACCCTTGTTCATTGAATTCAATGTTTAGTCATAAACAGGGTGGTGGTTGATTGTAACCTGTGTGGCTGCTATGACCTTGTGTCTTAGGGGGCAGATCCTAGTACGATAGCATGGGAACGGGAGAGTGCCTTGACCCTGGCGAGCTCAGGAGGCTATGCAGTCATAGTGAAACGTCTTCTTGAACATGGAGTAGATATCAATGCTTATGACTGGGTAAGGGTGTAAATTAGGATTCTTGATTTCTTCAGAAATATCACACATCAGTCTTCAATATGTTTTTGGGTGATTTTATTCATGGGATGTTGTATGTTTAAGAATGGTGGTACTCCTCTCCTTTACGCTGTTAGAGGGAACCATGTAAGGTGTGCTGAGGCCCTCTTAGGTACGTTGCCTCATACCCCTGCACACAGGTCATTTTAATTAATGATCTCCAAAACCAAAATACTGTAGTCATCTCAAAGTGGCACAAATACTTATGATGGTCTTATGATTATAATTCAGATAAAGGGGCAGACATGAACATTGAGGCAGATTCTGGGTATAGTCCAATGGCCTTAGCTGTTGCCCTCGGACACAAACAAGGTAAGCACCCTCTCTAATCTGTCTTCTTCAACAACTAAAAAGTTTTACATTTAAAAAAAAACTTCCCTGGCAAAAGTAAATCATGTGTTGTTTCAGTCCAAAAGGTGTTAGAGGACCATATTCTGAAACTCCTGAAGAAAAAAGCATGACACCAGCTAAGGGTACCAGGATGTGGTTAGAGAGGACGTTGTGCTGAACAGAGGATCACCTGCTGGCATCAGTGGTGAGGTGGTTGACCAAAACACTGAAGCCACAAAAGGCGGTTGGTAGTGAAGACACTTGGAACGGAAGCTCCAACGTTAAGGGACACTGTGGTTCTTATCTTGTACATTTATTCAACATGTTTTTTTATATTATGGAAATGCTTATATTTCTTTTTTTTGGGGGGGGGGCAAACTATCTTTAAATATATATTTAAAAAAACTGGAGGTTTTGCACAAATGTTCAAAAACAAAATGCATACACATTTTACGACGTTCATTTGGAATGGGAAATCAAATGCACAGCACAAGCATTTGAATATGCAGGTGGTTGCGTGACCTTAAAGCCTGGAAAGCTGCAATAAAATCCAGATTCTTTGTCTGAACCAAATCCTCCCTTTTCCCTTGTTGTTTGTGTGCGCAAGCAGGTAACCAACTTAAAATGTCCTCACCAAAAGCAGTCAGATATGGTTCCCATTCAAAACAATTCATTTGGGGTGGTAGTCTTCCAGCAGTCATGTTCTTCAATGGCACTATACCCTCTCTTTCCCTATAAGTCTCTCCCTCTCTCACGCAGAAACAGAAACGTCACAAAGCTCTTTCCCCCAGGATGTCCAAGGAGTAAACAATTATTCTGCCAAAGAAGTCGGCACTGTTCTCAAACACTATTTGTAGCCTGTGCACCGTGGGGACCTCCTGGATGGGAAATCTGTGGGTGTGGAGTTAAGAACCAGATAAGCAGAGGAGTAATGAAAGAGAACGGCACAGAACAATGTTAATTGAAAGCTGCTCTGTAGCTACTATGCATTAAAATCAACATTTCTGTATTACAGTATTTAGGTCCAGGCTTAACTTTTCTGTACTATTACATCTTATTTAAGCAATTATTACAACTAAGACTAGTGTCCTGTCCAGGCGGTGTAGTTCTACATCAAGCTGCCTCACGTTTGAATTACAAGGCCATTCTGTCTCGAACAAGACTTACTACAACTAATTTGAACAGGTATGATTTTAGAGACATTTAATAATACATTGAAGGATATTTGTAGTGAGCTGCTGTCTTCTGGGTAAAAATCTATGATTTTAGCCAAGTCTCCATCTTTTGGGCATCCTGACGGGAAAGTGAAAGCCTTTTCAGGATCATTGACAGTCTGTCTCTTTTTTGACATATGACGTGTTCTAGCATAGTATGACAATGAATCATTGAAAATAATACCTTAATAATAAATCATTTGGTGAGTACTTATTTGTCCTATTTCACATGTGAATTGTTCTTCATGGTGGTACACTGACCAAAGGAGTTATGGGTGTGTGTGTGTATATATATATATATATATATTTAACACCTTCCAATCCACATTTTACCTGAAAAGCCACCTTGGAACTGCACCTTTAATTCTGAAACTCTGAAGGACTGTGGGAATTCCAGAGTAACTCACTGAGAATCGCCCTGTAAAAATTTAACATAAAGTATGTGCTAGTGTCATGGGTTAGTCTGCTGCAGGCTTTCACCTCACCTTTTGTGTGTGTGGTGTAGTGTGCACACACACACACACACACACAGCATTCGGAAAGTATTCAGACCCCTTAACTTTTTCCACATTTTGTTACAGGCTTATTCTAAAATTGATTTTTTTTTTTTTTATGACAAAATGTTCCCCATCAATCTAAACACAATAGCCCATAATGACAAAGCAAAAACTGTTTAGACATTTTTACTTTGTTGAAGCACCTTTGACAGCGATTACAGCTTTGCATCTTCTTGGGTATGACTCTCCAAGCTTGGCACACCTGTATTTGCAGAGTTTCTCCTATTCTTCTTTGCAGATCCTCTCAAGCACTTGGCATCCACGCCAAAGAGTTCAATCTTGGTTTCAAAGGATCGAGAAGGGCAAGAAGATAGAGACAACAATATATCACACAAAGCAGCCACAACTGTCAGTAAGAGTGTCCACGATTGAGTCTTAATGAAGAGATTGAGATAAAACTGTCCAGTTTGATTGTTTGTTGCAGCTCGTTCCAGTCGCTAGCTGCAGCGAACTGAAAAGAAGAGCAACCCATGGATGTGTGTGCTTTGGGACCTTTAGCAGAATGTGACTGGCAGAACGAGTGTTGTATGTGGAGGATGAGGGTTGCAGTAGATATCTCATATTGGGGGGAGTGAGGCCCAAGGGTCTAAACAATCTGACCCAGATGTATTTGGGGGGTCGAGTTTAAGGAGCTCTTTTAGCACCTCAGACTCAGTGACCGCCTGCAGGGAGAAGCTTTGTAGTGGGGCAGGGGAAAAAGAGGGAGAAGCATCAGGGATAGTCACATTAGAATGGGTGGGAGATGAGGAAATGTTGGACTGGCAAGGAGGCATGGCTGAGTCAAATTGGAATCTTGACTTAATGAAGTGGTGATTAAAGAGCTCAGCCATGTGCTTCTTGTCAGTAACAACCACATCATCAACATTAAGGGATATGGGCAGCTGTAAAGAGGAGGGTTTATTCTCCAGGTCTTTAACCATTTCAAAACTTCTTGGGGTTAGACCCACAGAGAGAACTGCTCCTTAAAAGTAACCAACTTCGGCCTTCCAGATAGCCTGAGTCACTTATTTCTCATTTACCTGAGCCAGTCAGCCTGAGTACGCGTGTCCCAAGCCTTTCACCAGATGCATTTCTTGAGGTAGAGTAACCCTGCAAGATCACGGTTGAACCAGGGGCTGAAACTGTTTTTAATTCCCATTTTCTTTATGGTGCCGTGTTTGTTAACAATAACACTGAAAATATAAAAAAATAAGGTCCAAGCGTCTTCGACAGAGGGGATCAAGCTGATTCTATACCATTTTACAGGCCAGTTCATGAAGGAATGCTTGCTCATTCAAGTTGTTTAGCAAGCGTCTATGACAAATCAGGACAGGTCGTTTCACTGAGCAGCCATTACGAACACAGGCTGTAAAACAGTGATCACTAAGGTCATTACAGAAAACACCAGACTGATACCTATCAGGATTATTTGTGAGGATAACATTGAGGAGAGTAGCCTTTTCTGGGTGTTTGGAGGCATACCTTGTGGGATTGGTAATAATCTAAGAAAGATTTAGGGAGTGCCATTGCTTTAGGACTTGGTCAGGTGTATTAAGCATGTCCCATTTTAGGTCACAAAGCAGGACAAATTCAGACTTGGTGTAAGGGGCCAGGAAAGAGCTTAGGGCAGATAGGGTACAGACTGGTGCTGATGGAGGATGATAGCACCCAGCAACAGTCAACAAAGAGCCATTTGAAAGTTTAATGCTTAAAACCATCAAATTAAATTGTTTGGGGACAGACTTGGTGGAGACAACTGAAGGTGATCCTTGGTAAAGATTGCCACTCCCCCACCTTTGGAAGATCGGTCTTGCCGAAAAAGGTTATAACTAGAAAGGTTAACATCAGTATTCAAAACACTCTTCCTTAACTTCTTGGTGACAGGGGGGCAGTATTGAGTAGCTTGGATGAATAAGGTGCCCAGAGTAAACTGCCTGCTACTCTGTCCCAGATGCTGATATATGCATATCATTAGTACTATTGGATAGAAAACACTCTGAAGTTTCTAAAACTGTTTGAATGATGTCTGTGAGTATAACAGAACTCATATGGCAGGCGAAAACCTGAGAAAAATCCAACCAGGAAGTGGGAAATTTGATGTTTGTAGTTTTTCAACTCTTTGCCATTCCAATATACTGTCACGCCCTGGCCTTAGTTATCTTTGTTTTCTTTATTATTTTGGTTAGGCCAGGGTGTGACATGGGTGATGTATGGTTTTTGTCTCATCTAGGGTGTTTGTACTGTCTAGGGTTTTTTGTAGATTTATGGGTTTGTGTTCATTCTAGGTGTTTATGTAAGTCTATGGTTGCCTAGATTGGGTCTCAATCAGAGACAGGTAGGTGTTTATCGTTGTCTCTGATTGGGAACCATATTTAGGCAGCCATGTTCTTTGGGTATTTTGTGGGTGATTGTTTCCTGTCTTTGTGTTCTCTGCACCAGATAGGACTGTTTTGGTTTTGCCACGTTTGTTATTTTGTAAAGTGTGTTCAGTTATTAAAAACATGGACACCTACCACGCTGCGTATTGATCCGATCCTTGCTACACCTCTTCAGAGGAAGAGGAGGAAATCTGCCGTGACATATACAGTGTAAATGGGTCATATTGCACTTCCTAGGGCTTCCACTACATGTCAACAGTCTTTAACTTTTTTACATGTAATTTTTTTTTTACCCCTTTTTGTGGTATCCAATTGTTAGTAGCTACTATCTTGTCTCATCGCTACAACTCCCGTACGGGCTCAGGAGAGACCAAGGTTGAAAGTCATGCGTCCTCCGATACCCAACCAAGCTGCACTGCTTCTTAACACAGCACTCATCCAACCCGGAAGCCAGCCGCACCAATGTGTTGGAGGAAACACCGTGCACCTGGTAACCTTGGTTAGAGCGCACTGCGCCCGGCCCGCCGCAGGAGTCGCTGGTGCGCGATGAGACAAGGATATCCCTACCGGCCAAACCCTCCTTAGCCGGATGACGCTAGGCCAATTGTGCGTCGCCCCACAGACCTCCCGGTCGCGGCCGGTTACGACAGAACCTGGGCGCAAACCCAGAGTCTCTGGTGGCACAGCTGGCGCTGCAGTACAGCGCCCTTAACCACTGCGCCACCCCGGAGGCCCGTAGTCTTTAGAACTTTGTTTGAGGCTTCTACTATGAAGGGGGAGAGAATGAGTGGATTGAGCCAGGTGTCTGGCAGAGTGCCACAGGCTCGTGATGCGCGGTCACGAGAGATTTAGCTCTCGTTCAATAGATTTTCTACAGACATAGGAATTTTCCGGTTGGGACATTATTGAAGATTTATGATAAAAACATCCTAAAGATTGATTCTATACTTCGTTTGACATGTTTCTACGACCTTTAATAACTTTTTGAACTTTTCGTCCGACGTTCGGCTGGACCTGAACGCCCTAACAAAAGAAGCTATTTGGACATAAATGATGAACTTTATCGAGCAAATCAAACATTTAATGTGGAACTGGGATTCCTGGGAGTGCATTCTGATGAATATCATCAAAGGTAAGTGAATATTTATAACGCTATTTCTGACTAATGTTGACTACACAATATGGCGGATATCTTTTTGGCTGCTTTGTTGTCTGAATGCTGTACTCAGATTATTGCATTTGCTTTTTCCGTAAAGTTTTTAAAAATCTGACACAGCGGTTGCATTAAGGAGAAGTGTATCTCTAATTCCATGTATAACGCTTGTATTTTCATCAACATTTATGATGAGTATTTCTGTACATTGATGGGGCTCTCTACAAAATCACTGCATGTTTTAGAACTACTGAATGTAACGCCCAATGTAAAATTCGATTTTTTAAAAATATAAATATGCACTTTAGCGAACAAAACATACATGAAGTCCTATGAGTGTCGTCTGATGAAGATCATCAAAGGTTAGTGATTAATTTTATCTCTATTTGTGCTTTTTGTGACTCCTCTCTTTGGCTGGAAAAATGGCTGTTTTTCTGTGACTTGGTGGTGACCTAACATAATCGTTTGTAGTGCTTTCGCTGTAAAGCCTTTTTAACGAGAATTTATCTTTAAAATGGTGTAAACTTGTAAATGCTTGGAATTTTAAGTATGGGATTTTTGTTTTGAATTTGGCGCCCTGCACTTTCACTGGCTGTTGGCGAGGTGGGACGCTATCGTCCCACATATCCCAGAGAGGTTAACCCTTTCACGTACCATCACGGGTCACACAGTCAGTGGTTACTGAAGCGCACGATCACACCCATGTGATTAGAACGCTTATTTAGAACGGACAGTTTCAAATGATGCAACAATCAACATTTGAGCTGGCCACTTTTTTTTTCAGAAACTATTTACACAAACATAGTCCCTACAAAGTTATATCCATAATGTGAGCAGTTTATTTTAGGATGCAATATTCTGATATTCACAGATATTCCTTAGCATAACACAATCATCCAAATCGGAAAGCGCTAGGACAAATGTAGCCTACAGTTAACTGAGGAAAGATTGACGCAACGCAACACAAGCTGTCATATTTTATAACTCTTTATAACTCTCGCCAGGTGGAATCCATGCAGCAGGTAACAGGAGTAAGTGTCACTACTGGTCTTTGAACAGCAGGAGGGGGCTTCAAAGACTCCTGCCACTTGTTGGGCCCAAAGGCCTCGACACATCTCACGTAGTCACACCTTAGTGCTAATTGAAGTTGTATCTGTTCTGTCCTAGCAAGCCTGGCAGCCTTAACTCAGCATTCAGTCCCCATAAAGTAAAATATATCATTGTAATGTACTTCATTTTTTCATTTTTTTCTTCTTGTAATACATTTTATTCTAATGTAATACATTTTAGAATAAGGCAGTAACATAACAAAATGTGGAAAAAGTCAAGGGGTCTGAATACTTTCCAAATGCACTGTATATGGTGTAGCCTTATAATAGTAGTAATATCATGTACCCACAGGGTGCCTCCCAATACTATATATTTTAGTAATTTAGCTCAGATTCAAAGCAACTTACACTGAGTGTACAAAACATTAAGGACCTGCTCTTTCAATGACATACACTGACCAGGTGAAAGATATGATCTCAGACTATTTGCATTGCCCCCCTCTTCTACACTGCTGCTATTCTGTTATCTATGCATACACTTTAAATCAAATCAAATCAAATTTATTTATATAGCCCTTCGTACATCAGCTGATATCTCAAAGTGCTGTACAGAAACCCAGCCTAAAACCCAAACAGCAAGCAATGCAGGTGTAGAAGCACGGTGGCTAGGAAAAACTCCCTAGAAAGGCCAAAACCTAGGAAGAAACCTAGAGGGGAACCAGGCTATGTGGGGTGGCCAGTCCTCTTCTGGCTGTGCCGGGTGGAGATTATAACAGAACATGGCCAAGATGTTCAAATGTTCATAAATGACCAGCATGGTCGAATAATAATAATGCAGAACAGTTGAAACTGGAGCAGCAGCACAGTCAGGTGGATGTTGAAACTGGAGCAGCAGCATGGCCAGGTGGACTGGGGACAGCAAGGAGTCATGTCAGGTAGT
This sequence comes from Oncorhynchus tshawytscha, assembly GCF_018296145.1. Classification (NCBI taxonomy): domain Eukaryota; kingdom Metazoa; phylum Chordata; class Actinopteri; order Salmoniformes; family Salmonidae; genus Oncorhynchus; species Oncorhynchus tshawytscha. The sequence continues at coordinate 20,472,751 of NC_056434.1, read as the reverse complement.
CCTGGGGCATGGTCCTAGGGCTCAGGTCAGTTGAAACTGGAACAGCAGCATGGCCAGGTGGACTGGGGACAGCAAGGAGTCATCATGTCAGGTAGTCCTGGGGCATGGTCCTAGGGCTCAGGTCCTCCGAGAGAGAGAGAGAAGGAGAGAATTAGAGAACGCACACTTAGATTCACACAGGACACGGAATAGGACAGGAGAAGTACTCCAGATATAACAAACTGACCCCAGCCCCCCGACACATAAACTACTGCAGCATAAATACTGGAGGCTGAGACAGGAGGGGTCAGGAGACACTGTGGCCCCATCTGAGGACACCCCCGCACAGGGCCAAACAGGAAGGATATAACCCCACCCACTTTGCCAAAGCACAGCCCCCACACCACTAGAGGGATATCTTCAACCACCAACTTACCATCCAGAGACAAGGCTGAGTATAGTCCTTTAATAACTCTACCTACATGTTCATATTACCTCAATTACCTCGACACCGGTGCCCCTGCACATTGACTCTGTACCGGTACCCCCTGTATATAGCCCCGCAAATTGTTATTTACTGCTGCTCTTTAATTATTCATTTTTCTTATCTCTTACCTAAAAAAAAAAAAAGTATTTTCTTAACTGCATATTTGGTTAAGGTCTAAGTAATAATTTCACTAAGGTCTACACCTGTTGTATTCGGCGCATGTAACAAATAACATTTGATGTCACCTGTTATATCCACTTCAATCAGTGTAGATGAAGGGGAGGAGACAGGTTAAAGAATGATTTTTAAGTCTTGACGCAACTGAGACATGGATTGTGTGTGTGTGCCATTCAGAGACAAAAGATGTACAGTGGGGCAAAAAAGTATTTAGTCAGCCACCAATTGTGCAAGTTCTCCCACTTAAAAAGATGAGAGGCCTGTAATCTTCATCATAGGTACACTTCAACTATGACAGACAAAATGAGAAAAAAAATCCAGAAAATCACATTGTAGGATTTTTTAAAATAAATTTATTTGCAAATTATGGTGAAAAATAAGTATTTGGTCACCTACAAACAAGCATGATTTCTGGCTCTCACAGTCCTGTAACTTATTCTTTAAGAGGCCCCTCTGTCCTCCACTCATTACCTGTATTAATGGCACCTGTTTGAACTTGTTATCAGTATAAAAGACACCTGTCCACAACCTCAAACAGTCACACTCCAAACTCTACTATGGCCAAGACCAAAGAGCTGTCAAAGGACACCAGAAACAAAATTGTAGACCTGCACCAGGCTGGGAAGACTGAATCTGCAATAGGTAAGCAGCTTGGTTTGAAGAAATCAACTGTGGGAGCTATTATTAGGAAATGGATGACCTACAAGACCACTGATAATCTCCCTCGATCTGGGGCTCCATACAAGATCTCACCCCGTGGGGTCAAAATGATCACAAGAAAAAATCCCAGAACCACACGGGGGGGACCTAGTGAATGACCAGCAGAGAACTGGGACCAAAGTAACAAAGCCTACCATCAGTAACACACTACGCCGCCAGGGACTCAAATCCTGCAGTGCCAGATGTGTCCCCCTGCTTAAGCCAGTACATGTCCAGGCCTGTCTGAAGTTTGCTAGAAAGCATTTGGATGATCCAGAAGAAGATTGGGAGAATGTCATATGGTCAGATGAAACCAAAATATAACTTTTTGGTAACTCAACTCGTCGTGTTTGGAGGACAAAGAATGCTGAGTTTCATCCAAAGAACCCCATACCTACTGTGAAGCATGGGGGGTGGAAACATCATGCTTTTGGGCTGTTTTTTCTGCAAAGGGACCAGGACGACTGATCCGTGTAAAGGAAAGAATTAATGGGGCCATGTATCGTGAGATTTTTAGTGAAAACCTCCTTCCATCAGCAAGGACATTGAAGATGAAACGTGGCTGGGTCTTTCAGCATGACAATGATCCCAAACACACCGCCCGGGCAACGAAGGAGTGGCTTTGTAAGAAGCATTTCAAGGTCCTAGAGTTGCCTAGCCAGTCTCCAGATCTCAACCCCATAGAAACTCTTTGGAGGGAGTTGAAAGTCCGTGTTGCCCAGCAACACCCCCAAAACATCACTGCTCTAGAGGAGATCTGCATGGAGGAATGGGCCAAAATACCAGCAACAGTGTGTGAAAACCTTGTGAAGACTTACAGAAAACGTTTGACCTCTGTCATTGCCAACAAAGGGTATATAACAAAGTATTGAGAAACTTTTGTTATTGACCAAATACTTATTTTTCCACCATAATTTGCAAATAAAATCATTAAAAATCCTACAATGTGATTTTTCTGGATCTTTTTTCCTCATTTTGTCTGTCATAGTTGAAGTGTACCTATGATATAAATTACAGGCCTCATCTTTTTAAGTGGGACAACTTGCACAATTGGTGGCTGACTAAATACTTTTTTGCCCCACTGTAAGTGCATTTGAGCGGGGAATGGTAGCAGGTGCCAGGCGCACCGGTTTGTGTCAAGAACTCAGTTTTTCACGCTCAATAGTTTCCTGTGTGTATCAAGTATGGCCCACCACCCAAAGGATATCCAGCCAACCTGACACAACTGTGGGAAGGAAGCATTGGAGTAAACATGGGCCAGCATCCGTATAATGCTTTCGACAACTTGTCCATGCCTAGACAAATTGAGGCCGTTCTGAGGGAAAAGGTGGGGTTGCAACTCAATATTAGGAAGGTGTTCTTAAAGTTTTATACACTCAGTGTAGTTATTGCATTCATCTTAAGATAGCTAGGTGGAACAACCACATCTCATAGTAAGTACATTTGTTTTCCTCAAAGGTAGATATTGTGAGGGGGGGAAAAGTCAAGTGCAAGTTCACGAAAGGCTGGTCATTTTATTTTTTAACACTTCACTACTTCCAACAAATGTAAAATAATTGGATTGGTCTAAAGGGAGTTTCCATATACCAGTAATTTCCTTTCAAATCCATGAAGAGCAGTGGTGCATACTTCAGAAGAAAGGAGAGATGATTGGGTACCCTGGTCCCAGATCTTTTTGTACTTTTGCCTACTCCATTGTTATTGTCGAGCAAAACATTGGCATTAAATTCCATAAGGAGTTGGCAAGAGAGCAGAAACAGACTGGCACCCAGTCTAATAATTGGGACCCACGTTCATCATTGTTGCCACACATACGCCAATACTGTCCCTCTTGAGGGCATGCGCACCTGTCATGTAATTATAGTTACCTGGTCAGAGTTCCAGCACACTTCTTCATGAGTCATGTACTTCTTCCCGGATTGCTTAACATCTCTGTTCAGAACAGAGCTTACTCTGTAAGATACATTGTGGCAATTTTACAGTCATTACTTCATCCTGCTGCAGAAGGACTATGTATCTTTTCCAATTATTTATATACTGTATACACTAGCTGACTGATAGGGGCCGCTGTGTTGAAGCCACCATGCCTCTCCATCTTGGCACTCCCTCACCAGTGTGTAAAATATTTTGACAGCTATAGAAATGCATTTACTAATGTCTACATTTGTTTTTGCCATATTTATTCTAGTACAGACACCTTAATGCGTACTTTAAATTATATTATGTGTACTAAGCATAATTTTAAATAAATAAAAAATCTAGAAAACATTGTCCTGAAAGTATAATTTTCAAATAAGTTTTTTTTGGTTGTGTACATAGTTTAGCAGATGTTCTAGCTAGCGGATGCAGTGAAATTATTAAACTAGAAACAGGGGCTGCAGTACAAACACATTTTACCCCCTCAGCCCTCGTGCGAGACATTTTTAGTGGATGAAAAATTCACAAATGTTACCCCTTCGGCCCGCAAATTAGCTTGAGGGAGCGAGTGAAGAGCTATGTTCTCATACCCATACTAACATACTGTACACAATCAGTTAATTTGAGTATACTGTAAATGAACGGTAGCTGTGTTCGAATACCCACACTAAAAATACTGTGTACTACATACTTAATGAGTCTATACACTACATAAGTTAATTTTAGTATACTGTAAACGAACAGTATCCGTTCAGTTAAGCATACTAGAACTACACCTGTCTACCGGAAGTTGATTCTGTTGCTATGTAAATCGCCAAAGTTAGGTGACCTAAGCGCTTCCAAATATCTGTCATGTTTGCGCATATCTCTCTATAGAAAGGCCCATGGAGTTGGTGGAATCGTCCTTTAATTCATGGCCACATGCTCAGCTGGGCCAGGGGCGCTTTAATTAGGCGAGGTGAAAATGTCTGACAGATCTCAACTCATTAAAAAGGAGGAAATCGCCACTGCCCGACCTCGCTGCTTTCTCTTCCTCAACTCTTTTTAATCCAGACATTCTGTGCATCTGTGAATCAACATATTGTGTTATGTAAATGGGAAATATAGTAAATCCACCGACTCAGTTCAGATGAAAGGTAACAATCTGTTGCGATCGGGAGAGCCGGTCATCAGTTATTGTTAATAGTTATTACCGCGGAGAGCAGCTTGGAGCGCACGCTTCAAACATATTGTGTTATGTAAATGGGAAATGATCACAGCCCTACAGATTATCACAGGCCAATTATGCCATTGAAATATGGTTAAAATGTAATGAAATTACATATACATATAAAGACTAAGCTGGAAGGATGAAATATGAAATGTAATTGTTTGCTGAACTGATCAATTCTGATCTCAACTAGAGATTATAGATAGATTTATAAGCATTATCCTTCTCATTATTGTAATGAATGGATATGATCCTAAATTACTCCATTCTTCATATTGAATTCCTATGGAACCTTATTTCTGAATGATCTCATTCGGTTAATAATGAGTGATTCTGATTTGAATTTGATTGGATACATGTTATTCTGTTTCCTTTGTTATGCAGCAAACTGCCCAGTAAATATACCACTTTGTGGTTAAAGGAATTCCTGCCTCAGTCTCATCCATTCTTCTGTCACATGACCTGTTCACCTTGACTATTGTCAGTCATCCCACCTGTCCAGCTACCCACAATAATCTTTCACTCTCCTATATGCAAATCTCAATGGCAGTGATTTTTCTTAAGAGGCCCTTGGAAATTACCTGTATATCTGCATCTATAAAAAAATAAAATAACGAATCTCTTTGTTTGTGGCTAGTAAATTGCATTTGTGGATAGTGATTTACATTTGTGGGTTGGTACACACACATTCATATCTTTAGGTTGGTTGTTTTTAAGCTCAATTTCAAGATTTCCACCAAAGATGTTGCCTCCGATCACTTTCCCTGGCTTGGACAAGAGACATTTAAGAAACACTCAAGATGTGACGATGTATAACGTCATTCAAGGGCTGAGGGTTTAAGCCCGACATCCCGTCTACTTTGTGTTTGGACTGCAAGGCATGTCATTTTGTCCTTGAAACATTTAATCTAAGTACTGTAGACTTGATTCATTCCTATAGACTGTTCCTTCTGGGGAGTGCCAATATGGCCGATCGGTGGCTTCAAAGCCACTCAATGACCATAACGTCAGCAATTCAGGGTTTATATACATCGTTGGTCTGTTGTGGAACGTTCAAGGGGGATTTCAGCGTTTCATGCCAGACGCCTTTTTATTTTTTTACATCTACAACACACGTTTATTTTGAACTGTTTATCAAATGTGATGATATCTAAAAGTGAAAACATCTAACTCGCACCTACATCTGTTAAAATGTCGAACTATAACACGCTTTCTGCCCTGCTCTGTGTTTCGCTGCAAATCACTGAGAAAGCCATGTCTGATTTCCTAAATGAAGGCAAGTTGCCGTATTACAGAGATGAAGCACTTCGATGTACGACAGTACTGGCAAAGGACTTCAACACGATTACCTCTTTCTCCGCTAGATGGCAATCGTGTTCCTTGGCTTTTTTCTTATTCCATTCATGACATTATTTGCCAAAGATTAGGTTAATGTGGGGTTTTGCTCTTCCATGCAGTGCAGAAGATGGACGAGGTCAGCGCTAAAGGGCATCTTCCTTATTGAAGAAAGCGCAAGATTTTAAAAATATTTTTAATCATAGGTTGTTTCAGTTTGCCACTGCATCTATTCCTCCCTTTAAGGCCAAGGTTTAAACTCAGCATCAATGTGTGTAGGCGGTCCACATAGGCCTACTGTAGCCAGATATGAATCCCAATTTTATGTGACCATGGTTTATAGGCTATCTGTAATTGAGGTAAAATGGCATTTAAAAATAGTGCGTTCTTCAGACCATTTCATCAATACATTGGTGCCAAGAGAGATTGAGGTAATGGATGAAAGGTCATCTAAATTAAAATTGATCAAAGGGGATTGGAGCTGAAGCCAACCAACCACAAATAAGGTGCATTGATCAACAGAATTGCAATCTTCAAGCATCCATTTTAATAGATAACACAGTTCCATCATATTATGAAATGTTTAGATGTGGGACAAACTGCTATGGCAGACCCAAGGTTTAGACATTTCACGTTCAATGGAGATGTCTTTAAAGCCATTTCAAATAATTAAATACACCCTTTTGGAGGCCAGCTTTGTAGCTTTTAAAGCTAAATGAAGTAGACTTGAGGGCTTGCTATATCCTTTACATAGCCTAGGTCTCTTGGTTAATAACACCTAGAAGGAGAAGAGGTGATAGAGGATGTTGTGTTTCATAGGAGCTCATTATCACCCCAGATGAACCTCCTGAGATTTTGGCATGGTGCTCCCCGCTCTGCAGATAATCAATAAGTCTGAATTGCAAAACCTGATGGAGTTAAGCCTGTATGACAATTGCCATCAATGGGGGGTGGAGGTTATAGGGGTTGGACTAGCAAAACTACAGGGACTGTCCTCACATCTTCCCTTGTACCTCACCACAGTGATTCAACAACACAGTGAGTGGCCAGATTGGGGTTGGGTGATTGATAATATGCCAGTCTGGCTAAAGCCAAGATGTCCTGGGGCTGTGTGAAAGAGGGAGTGAGAACGAGACAGAGAATGAGAGATCTAAATCTATGATATTAAATGCTATTCCCTGCAACCTGTGTATTGGACTAAACAAACAGTTGTTGGGGGATAAAGAGAGAGGTTGAGAGAGATGGAGAATAGAGAGAATGGTTGAGAGATGGTCTTGTAGATAGAGAGAGAGAAAGGAGTAAGGAGTGTGGGTCTGTTTACCAGTCACTGGGGAGATAAATAAGCCTTACAGAGCGGATTGAGGTTTGATCTATCCCAGCCAGGGTTTACGAGCTGTGGGCACTTGTGCAGATTGTCCTGATGAGGAGGATCATTAATCCCAGTTGCTTGCTGAGGGACAGAGGACCCTGCCTGGCAGCAGGAAGCAGATTTAGGTCTGCAGCGCCTGGGTAAATGATAAATGAACTCACTAGCTGACAGGTTGAATGAACTAACCCTGTTTGCAGTTCTGCTAGTTAAGTCAGCCAGGAGGGAAAACCTGAATGCTTATGAGGGAGTGGGCGTATTAGTGAAGGCTGGACTAACGAGGATTGGAAACTCTGTGAAACAAAAAAAGGTAATGCACCTCCCCTCATGTATTTATTTTAGTTGTGATAGTTTTTAGTGAATTAATTAAACTAAAACAGTTTCTGAGAGGCCCAGAGGCCCAGACGCAGGCCTTTGTTGAATTGGGGAAGGAAATGAGAGTGACACGACGATGTTATGCATTTGTAAATAATTTGGTTTAGACAACATTTGCCGTGCTCTGTGGCTCCCCTCTTTTTAATAAAGCAGAAAATGGGCAACACTGTACGTCACATCTGCTTGTGGTGGAGTCTGTGCTGCTGTTTCTGGAAGAGCCACTTGCTCATCTCAACGCTAGAATTTTCTTCAATTTGGTGAGGTTCTTAATTAAACCATTAAGAAGCAAAGCATTTGCACAATATGCTCTGCTGCCTTCATTACAAATCGCAATCACTTGTAATGTATTCCCTTACAACTTCAAGCAATGGATTTTCATGCGTTGTCTGCCTTATTGTGTGGAAGCTTTTCCTGCTTTTCAGAGGAGTAGCAGGCCTTCATTATTGGCCAAGGGTAAAGGAGAACAGGCATGCCTACACTGTCCTAAATTACAAAGAAGACTGATAGACAGCAGAAGAACCTCCTAGTGTTCTGTAATTGCCTTTTGTTGTTTACAAAGAGGATTTTTTTAGGACTACAATACAAGAGCACAATGCCAAAACATGGCTAAATCAAGAATGATACATGAAACTGGAAGTGTATTCATGGATGAGATGTTAATGTTTAGAGGACCTTGAATAACTGAATACTGTGGTGCTGCTGTACACACTTGTTAATTCATATCTCATAGTGTATGATACTCGGACAAAATATTATTTTGAAATTGACAGTGGTGCTTGTACCTCAGTTCACCGAAGGTGAAAAGCAAAATGCTCATTTCAGGCCATTATGGTTGCTGGAGAGCAAGTGGAGTGTGCAATGTTGAGTTACCACATGTTCTCTCTGAACCATGCAATAAATCAGGGTTCCCCAACTGGCGGTCCACCACTGATTTGATTTGGCCCCCCAAGTTTCTTAAAAAAATAAATACATGTGGACAGAAGAATGTATAAACATCAGCAAATCAGCTCCAAGTGATTTTAATTTTGGGAATCTGTTCCAAAGTTTCCCCACGCATAATATAGAGATGCAGTATATGTGATCGTATACAAGTGCAAGCAAGGTTTGAAATTAGCATTTTTTTGTCAAATATCAATTTAGGCTTCTTGCAGTCAGATTGCAGTTCCGGTCTCCTGATCATCCGCTCAAGAATAAATTGTTGTCACGGCTGGCTGAAGGACTGGACCAAGGTGCAGCATGGTAAGCGTACATTTGACCTTTTATTTAAAAATGACACGGACAAAAACAAAGAACAAAAACAAAACAAAAAAAACAACCGTGAAGCTTTGGGTTATGTGCCCTGAACAACTACAACGTTAACTTCCCACAAAACAGGTGGGGGAAAAGGATACCTAAGTATGGTTCTCAATCAGAGACAACGATAGACAGCTGTCCCTGATTGAGAACCATACCAGGCCAAGACATAGAAATACAAAACATAGAAAAAAGGACATAGAATGCCCACGCTAGTCACAATTGTCCCGCGGCTGAATCTAGTTGATGATCCCTGCAATAGATTATAGGAGTAGAGACTGAACTGAGGTTCTTTGTGTTTTGTATATGTACATTCATGAACTCAGTAAGGTCACTGCCTAGTGCCTCCCTCACATAAACACTAGAACAGTGGTTCTTAACCTTGTTGGAGGTACTGAACCCCACCAGTTTCATATGCACATTCACCGAACCCTTCTTAAATTGGAAAAATAAAATATGATTTTTTTCAAATTCAAAACAGTTTACTGGTGCACAAAATGAACCGTGCATCAACGTCACTGTGTTCAAAGAACAAAATCGTCAACATGATTTTCTCACAAACAAAAACATAATGAATATTTACTGCAAATCAGTGTGACTTCTGCTGTTGCCTTTCAGAGAAGAGTTCAGAAATGCGCGGCTTCACCTTGGCAAGTGCCACTCTCATGTCTCATGATGTCATGTCTCATGTCATTTTCGCAACAAAGTCTGTTCCTTCTTCGTTTTTATGTCCAGCAGCCTCCAAAAGGATTTGCTCGCAAAGATATGTAACAAACGGTATGAAAATCTCCAGAGCTTTCTTAGCAATAACAGGGTACGTTACCATTTGTTGACACCAAAACGTTGAAAGCATTGTTGTTCTGAAGAGTTGCTGTTGAACCTGGCTCTGCTGTATTTCAATGATTTCATCGAGGTATTCATCATTGACATCTGTCTCAACACTAAATGTGAACGGCTGTCTCACCCATGCTGGATATGACTCTCTTGTAGGGAAGTATCCGAGAGACTTTGCAAGCTCATCTAAGTGCATGGCAATTGCTTGCTTCAGTTCCGAAGGTACAGAAATGTCTCCGATTCCAGATACATCTTCGATCTTACTTAGTCGTCCAGCAGGGGAAAGTTGGTGAAGTTATCGTTCTCTGTTCGTCGTTCCCATAACGGTAGCTTTTTTTACAAAAGCCTTCAGGTTTTCCTCCGCTTCGATGATGTTGACTCCACCGCCCTGCATCTTTTGATTGAGATGATTGAGAGCTGCGAAGATATCAGCCATGTATGCTAAAATGAGAATGACCTCAATTTTTTAAGCAATCTGCATGACAATGTTGGTGCTCTTGCAAAAACAGGGCTAATTCCACACACGGCAAAAACACGATTCAGCACCTGTCCCCGGGATAACCACCAAACGTTAGAATGGTACAGAAGTACCTCGAATTCAGAGCCCATTTCTTTACACTGCTCACTGAAGATGCTGTGCCTCAGAGCACTAGTTGGCACATAGTTCACACATTCCACTACAATTTGTAATACTTCTACCAGTTTTGGAGGCAAGGTTTCTGTTGCCAACGCATGCCTGTGCAGAATACAATGCGTAACAATGATGTGTGGTGCATCGGCTTTGACTAGTGCACCAAAACCAGACTTTCTTCCCAGCATGACTGGAGCTCCGTCCGAACAAACTGCAGAAACCATATCCCACGAAAGATTGTTGTCTTTGAAGAAGTCATCCACAGGTTTCTTCACATCGGCTGCCTTAATTGTTGTTGTAAGAGGCTTACAAAATAAAAAATCTTCCTTTATCACGTCGTCTTTCACATAGCGCACAAATACAGCAAGCTGGCTTAGATTGGAAACATCTGTGGTCTCGTCGAGTTGAAGGCTGAATTTTGCCGGGCTTGAAATCAGATCTGCAACTACTTGAGCCAAGATGTCTTTGATAATGTCCTCTAATCTGTCGCTGATGGTGTCATTTGAAAGAGGAATTTGGGATAACTTAACTTCAGCCTCTTTTCCCAGCATGATATTCGCCATCTTCAACACAGCTAATTTTATGAGTTTCACCAATGGTGTGTGGCTTGCCCTGTTTGCGATCAGGTAAGCAACTTCGTGCGATGCTGTGAGGATCAGTTTGTTGATGGGTACAAAGCCGAGAACAGGCAGAGTAGCCTTTTCATCGAATTCAGCGAGCGTTGTGTTATTCCATCTCCATGCAGCTTAAGGAAGTGTTCTCTTAGCTTTGCAGGTGCAAATCATGCAGTTAGGACGCTGACTCCCATCACGTTCCGTTATACATGTAAATCCATATTGTACATATTCGTCCGACAACTGTCTTTTTTTGCTCGACATAGTAAGAATGAAGGGAATAAAAAGAAATCACAAGACGTACCATCACGACACAGTCACAAGTCGACTACTGAGCGCACCAAATTCCCTGCAGCACAGATAGGCCAAGCGATGTAGCGTGATCACCTGCAGCCAATGATGGCCAAGAGGGGCGTGTTATCACGATTTATATGAGTCGGATGTGTGTCTTGACCTCTGCCGAACCCCTGAGACTGACTCACCGAACCCCTGGGGTTCGATCGAACCCAGGTTAAGAACCACTGCACTAGAATATATAAGTATTAAGTGGAAGTATTAAACACTGACCTTGTACCAAGCTTTGCTTTACACTGGAAAGGCTTAATAATATCATGTTTTAAAACTCTGTAGTATGACAAAGGTTCATCTTGTGTGAAAGAGTAACTTTTATTCCTTGTGCTATTCCTGAATAAAGCAAAGCATGTGCAGAATGTATGGCTGTTCTTAATCTAACTTCATGCTCCAGCAGCCAAGAATCCCCACTTGTTCATGATGTGGTTGGATGCCCACAGGACATGCCTTAGCATCAGCTGATGTCTGTGGGAGGAATAGGGTCAGTCGTAATGACAGGAGCTCTCACTTGGGGATATAGCTGAAATATACCTTGTACACCTACATCTGCTGCATGGCACATCATGGTAAGGGCATAAAGGTGGTCATGGGGATGTAATATTGATCTCATGCTTGGTGAATTGCACCTGGGTTTATTGGCGATATCAATCCATTCGGAACTAACCGGGTGAGTTATTATGGTATAAGCCTAATTTAACATGATGATCACTGCTTGATCTTGCAAGTTTTAGCATTGGAAATCAGTTCTTTGAAGTCAATTGAAAAGCGACCTCTAGAATGACAGAGGCTAAGAACTAACCCTTTCCTCTGTGTTATTATTAGACAGGGACAACCTCTGTAGCATGGTTTATCCTCTCCTTATTCACCATGATCTCTTTATTCACAGGCACACTGTCTTTATACGATCAGCCATGGATACCACCAGACACCCAAAGTCCATTTCTTAGTTCCTGTGACCTCTTGTAAGGTAAGACAACAAAACCCTAGGCTTGTTTCTTTGCTGTGCCGTGGTAGTTAGAGCATCTAACATTGATAATTGAGGGAGGAGCTGAGCCCCTTCCTGAGATACAAGACATTAGACCCTTCGAGACAGTAAAGCTCTCATTGACTGTGACCTTCAGATATCTTCTGCAGGTATTAGTTACATCCTCTCCTCCTCTAATTTCTTCATTCTCTTCTTTTCTACTCTCTCCTCCTCTCCTCTGTGCAACTCCCAGCGCCGTTGATTTCCTGATGTCTTGATAGCATTTGATCAACATGTCCTTGAGAAGTGTAACCCTGCTTGGAAAGAAGGTGAGTCGTAATCATGCCCACACACAACAGGCACAGCTAGGTGCAAGAAACACCTGAGGCATGAAATTCTCTAACACCTATGGATTTATGTGAGCAAATCTGTACAATTCAGGGGGAAATGCCGTGGGTCAGGATTGGAAAAATGCATGGAAGATTTTGCAAACCTACCCAAATAGGAGGGGGAAGGTGTACTATAATAGGGATAGAAGTAGAGTCATGGATACATGGAGGTTATGTACTCTGTTATTATGTTATCATGCAAGGCAACACTGTATCACTCTAGTATTGTACTCTGTATCTTTGTTAAATTTGAAAGATGTATGATTGTGATTAAATACTGACTGTAGAGCAGAATTTCAGTTATACAACCATAAACCCATTGATATTACAAAGGATATTTATGAAATATCTGTATATTTCACTTTATATTCTTTAGTCCAGGGTCAAAAGCAAGTTCATCATATTCTGCAGTACACAAGGATATTGAAAGGTGATGTGTAAATATGAACATTATTATCTGCTTTGTCTGTTTTTGGAACCATCGCCATATATAATTCTTTGGTTTGTACCATGTTTTGTGCTGCTACCATGTTCTTGTCATGTTGCGTTGCTACCATGCTGTGTCGTCAGGTGTTGCTGCCATGCTATATGGTTGTCTTACGTCTCTCTTTATGTAGTGTTGTGTTGTCTCTTGTCGTGATGTGTGTTTTTGTCCTATTTTTATTTAATTTATTAATTTTTAATTCCAGCCCCCGCCACCGCAGGAGGCCTTTTGGTAGGACGTTATTGTACCTAAGAATTTGTTCTTAACTGACTTGCCTAGTTAAATAAAGGTTACATTTGTTTTATTTTATAACTCACCTCTGCCTGTGTCTAGACACCTGATTCCAACTGCCTGCATCTATACACCCGAACAGGGCAGCTTAGTTTAACTCAGCCAAATAATATTTGACGTAATTATCACCAAATTGCAAATTCATTCTCATTAGCGCTGACTCTTGCAGATGGTATAACAGACAGTAGCACCAGACACCTGCCTTTCTCTCTCCCACTATTTTTCTCTCTACACTGTGTGCAGGCAGAGAGGAGGAGGTGGAGGTTATGGGGTTGCGGAGAGGAGGGGGGAGTTAGGACGGCAGGGGGGGTATTTGGCTTGTTCTTCAGCATAGGCAGGCAGCGCTGTAATTGGGAGACTGTGGAGAGGAGAGCCAGGCCAGCAGGTGATAATACAACTACGGTGGGAGGAGGGGGATTTGGGGGCTGAGGACTGAAGTCCTGGGTGAAGGGGGGGTTCCTGGAGCTGCCGCCATCACCCACTACGTCATTGTCTGGGTCGATTCCTTCTCAGGTCCCCCCACCTTTATTCAGCTGCTCAATCTGGTCAAATCCAATTGAGATCCGTCTCAATGGATTCTAAGCCCAGGCCATAAGTGCTGCTCCCTCCCTATTTCCATTTGAATGCAATTCAAACAGTTTCACTTTCAATCTAATCCCAGTGCCTTAGCCTCCCATAATGTGGACCTATTCTCCTCTCCCCCTGCAGCCCCTTGCCAATGTAAAGATGAACCCTCCAGACAGGTGCCATGGCTCTGAATGTAAATTTGTGTTTTAGAAATCAAGACACTGCCCATTGTTCTCTGAAATTGAGTTAGCACAGCAGCAGAGACCCTCAGATCTGTTTCTTAGAGGTCTTACAGTAGGCTAAGCTTCTGTACTTGAGCCATTTTCACAACCAAACAAGAAAGAAGGTTGAGTTGAGTGGTTGAATATGATGACTGAGAGTTTGTGGTGTATTCGTACTCTGGTGAAATAGCTTGTACTGTACGCATCCATAAGTATGTTGTGACTGTCACTTTATACACATTTCTGTCACAAATCAAGAAGGAATATCATATCCCCATGGACTAAATTTGATGGAATGGTTATCTGTAACTACTGGAGAGGCTGTGATATTAAGTGGTCTACTGTGGGGACATAGTCATGCGTGCATCCATCCATATAAGTGTGTGTAATGATATAACTGTCACCTTATACACAAAATACCATTGCTCAAGCACCCTGGTGAAGGCTTTTAGAAATACGCATGTTCTATTCAACTTCCATTGTCCTCAATGAGTGGCTTGCACATCCTGTTGCTTATAACCCTGAGCATTGAGAGCAGTAATGTTTATCTGAATTCCTCATGTCTACACTCTTGGTAAAGTAGAAGGGAAATTACCTCGTATCACAAACCTGCAGCATTAAAAGAACAAAATGAGAATCATTCAACTCATACCTAAAATAATACTCTAATCACATCCCCTGTTTTCTTCAATCATCCTCCTATTCTTCTGTTGAGCTGAACATGTGAGCCATTATTCCTGAATGGGTTACAGGGTGAAGGGTTCCCGTGACAGAGGACCCTTCGGCCGTCCTAGTTAACTACCGCATCAAAAAGCACATGAGCAATCCATCAGGAGAAGGGGTTCCAAGTGATCCATCTATCTCAGGGCCTCCTCCCATGCAGCCCAATCAGCGCTTATCACCACATACACAAGTCCCTGACCGCAGAGCTTGTTACTGTAACTTGTGGTGACGGAATGAAGGCATCAACTGGGTAGTGCTGTGCAGTACAGTTAGTTGCATGGCACATTGGAAAAACTGGGCTGTAAGCTACCGGCAGCCAGTCGCATTACGAAACAATGCATCTTGTGACCATGTGGTGAAGGCACTTACTGGATACTGCTGTACAGTACAGTGACTTGTGTAAAACATTGAAGCTATTGTACAGATATTGCCAGTCAGTCACAACACTTTTCAATTATTGAACTGTACATTGACTGAATTGAAATTATATTTCCCCTGACTGACATTAATGACTTGGGCAGAGGATGATGTTGTCTTGAAGTGGTCTGTAATAGGTTGTCTGTAGAGGTGGTGTGCTCAGCCCAGGACATTTAGTTTGACCTGCTCATGTTGGGCTTGGATGAGGATTCCTGTACAGTATATAGAACAGTGGTCTGGAATGGTCACAGAGTGGAAAACTGCGATGTGGAAGGAGTGAAATGATTGGAAAGTCCTCTCCTTAACCTCTTGATTCTAGCCATCCCGGATCCGGGATTGTGAATACAGCCTCAAGCTCATTACCATAACGCAATGTTAACTATTCATGAAAATCGCAAATGAAATGAAATAAATATATTTGCTCTCAAGCTTAGCCTTTTGTTAATAACAACACTGTCATCTCAGATTTTCAAAATGTGATTTTGAACCATAGCTAAACAAGCATTTGTGTAAGAGTATTGATAGCCTAGCATAGCATTTAGCCTAGCATTCAGCATGCAACATTTTCACAAAAACAAGAAAAGCATTCAAATAAAATCATTTACCTTTGAAGAACTTCAGATGTTTTTACTGTGAGGAGACTCTCAGTTAGATAGCAAATGTTCAGTTTTTCCAAAAAGATTATTTGTGTAGACAAATCGCTCCGTTTTCTTCACGTTTGGGTAAGGAAAAAAAACAAAAATTAAGTCATTACAACGCAAACTTTTTTCCAAATGAACTCCATAATATCGACAGAAACATGGCAAACGTTGTTTAGAATCAATTCTCAAGGTGTTTTTCACATATCTATCGATGATAAATCATTCGTGGCAGTTTAGTTTCTCCTCTGAAGAAATGGAACGCTCATGGACCTAGAGATTACGCAATAATTTTGACGCAGGACACCGGGCGGACACCTGGTAAATGTAGTCTCTTATGGTCAATCTTCCAATGACATGCCTACAAATACGTCACAATGCTGCAGACACTTTGGAAACGGCAGAAAGTACAGGCTCATTCCTGGCGCATTCACAGCCATATAAGGAGACATTGGAACACAGCGCCTTCAGAATCTGGGGCATTTCCTGTATGAAATTTCATCTTGGTTTCACCTGTTGCATTAGTTCTGGGGCACTCACAGATAATATCTTTGCAGTTTTGGAAACGCCAGTTTTTTTTCTTTCCAAAGCTGTCAATTACATGCATAGTCGAGCATCTTTTCGTGACAAAATATCTTGTTTAAAACGGGAACGTTTTTTATCCAAAAATTAAAAGAGCGCCCCTATCTCGAAGTTAATCTGAGCTGTTAATACCTGGATGAGTGTGCACACCTCCCCTTCCCCGTGTGTGTGTGTGTGTAATCTTGTGAAACCTCTCTGCTGAACGTATATAAATCCTGGGTTCTGCTTGTTTCTGATCTAAAGAATCCTTTGATCTCTATAGCTTACATCATGTTCCCAATTATTAGATTCTGTGTTAGTCATGTGGACAAATCAGTCTGGATTTACATACTGCATTAAGATTGGATTTCTACTTAACAGACATTGCGTTTCCTTCCAGGATAAGTGTTCAAATGTTTGCAAGTCTTGTGAATATATACTGTCATTCTGTTTCTTAGAGTCAAAGGCAGTGTAGAGATGAGCTATAATGGGAACATAATCAGATGGATTAATGTGGTCCGTTTGTCGCATGTACAAAAATAGGCCTATATCTTGACACACAATGTGAGAAGTAAAATCTAAGATTGATTTCTTACAAAACCAAGAAATCGGATTGATGAGGATTTCACTTTGGCAACATCAGATGGTAGTGAATGAGATTGCCAGGAGAAAGTGGATTTCTACCACTTATTTCATTGCTTATGTGACTGAGGTTCACAATCCGATTTCTATGAAACAGGTTTATTGAAAGTATTTTAAATGTGAATTGGAGATTTGGAGTAAAACCAATTTAGTGAGTGGTGGTCACCAACCCTTCTGAAGTCAGTCTCAAGCTGTGAATCATTGTACTGAAATGAAATGGAAGTGGGGATGTAAGTGGACAGGAGAAGTATCTTTCGATACTGGTATCTTCACAACTCGGAACCAAAAGCATCTACAGAGAAATCAACAAATACAAAATCAACATTTAAAATAGACACCTAAACAGAGGTGAAGATGCAGCATACAGTAAAAACAATAAATAAAAGACAACAAAAACAAACATGAAAAAACACTTCATTTTCTAGAGAATGTGATCAGCAAGGATCCTTTCCCTAATCAACTATGGCTTACAGCAGGTCCGCCACCAGGGGAGACTTGTCGAGGCCTGGTGACAGATGGAGTATACATCACGAGAAGATGGCTCCATCTGCTGGATGTGCCAGGTCTCGACGGGCAGGTCTCTCCAGCCAGGACTAATTGGGGCTGATTGGGGATTGGTGAGTAATCAAGGGCTGATTGCTCACCAGCTATACAAGTCCCATAAAGCTGCCAGAAGGGCAGCACACAGGGGAGAGACTGGGGGAGGAAAGGACTCCCGTATAGTTGGGGATGGTACCAGAGGTAACAGGAGGGAGTTCAGTTTTTGATCCCCACAGGATACAGCAAGACCCGGAGCACAGAAGACGGTATCCCGGAGATGGTCTCATGGGGGAGATCATGAGAACTATTATTTTAATAAACACCTTTGAAACTGAGCTAATCATACTCTGTCCGTGTCTGATCTGTGTAAATGTTTTGACCCAACCCCCTGGTCTGCCACAGGTGGTGTAGAATGCGGGCATCCTGACAACGTGGTCAGATCAGTGTTGATGTTTACACAGCATCAGCATGGATGATTTGATCCGGTTCTGAGGAGCTCAGTTCATCCGGGCCTAACAAGCCCAACAGACGGTTCAAGAACGAACACCGGAGAAACAGCGGCTACAAAACGTTCACCTCATTGAGGAAATCAGGAAGCTACAAGGAGGAGTGTCTACTGAATAACATCCAAACCAGTTTTTAATCAAGCTAACAGAAGATGATGACATCGAAACCTACCTCTGTACGTTTGAACAGACAGCACTACGGGAAGGGTGGCCAAGGCAGAAGTGGGCCAGTCTGCTGGCCATGTTCCTCTCTGGGAATGCCCAAAAGGCATATTAGCCACCTGTTCATCGTTCAGGTCCCAACTACAACGGACTCAAACGGGAGATACTCAGCCGCTACAGGTACAGCCTGGCCCAACGGGCTCAGCTACTCCATAACTGAAGGTTCATAGCAATACATCCCTCCGAGCGCAGTAGGTCGCTCATCTGGGCGTCACCAGGGGATGGCTCCAAACCAACTTACCCACCCTCTCCATCCTAGACAAAGTGGACCTGGATCGGTTCCTATGGGAACTACCCCACGACATGAAGAGGGCAGCGAGTCTATGCATACCCCAGACATTGGAGTGCCTTCTGGAAGCAGTGGAGACGCATCAGAACACTCAGGCCCTGTTGAGTGGGAGCCGGGCCGAGTCGGCAACCCATTCAAGGAGTCGGAAGGACAGCCCCACTGCTGGGTACACCGAACTGACAGTCGGCAGGGCCAAATGACCGCAAACCCGCGGAGAGACTGATGGGGCAGGGCTGACCTGCTGCCGACGACCCCAGGTAGATGGAGACCAAAGGAGGTATTTTGAGTGTGGCGCCCGGGGGCACATTACCTGAAATTGCCTGGCTCGAGAGGAGTCGATGCCATCAGAAATCCCCAGAAGCGAGGTGGGTCACGCAGTGAACTACTTCACCTCCTGTTGGGCACACCACGAATCAACTGCACCCATGGTCCCGGTGAAGGTTGACGAACACGACACGGAAGCTCTATTAGACTCCGGAAGTATGGTTAACCTCGTAACCACGAGCCTGCTGAACCAGGAGACCGAACATGGTAGGGAGATGTCCATTTCCTATGTTCACGGGGACACAAAGCGGTATCCAACCATATGGGCCAACATTGTGATGCCACAAGGGAACTGCCAGATGATGGTGGGTGCAGTACCAGAGTTGCCTGTACCTCTCCTAGTGGGACGAGATTGTCCACTGTTTGCAGCCCTTTGGGGACACGAGCTGAGGAGGGAGTTACGAGCCGTCCAAAGACAAGAGCGAGGACGACCCATCACCTGTGTGTCCCGGAAGCAAACGGTTGATCAACCTGTATCTACGGTTCCGGAGTCAGTAGGAGGGGATGCTGGGGGGGTGCTGGGGGTGCTGGGGGGCACCCCCTCCGACTGACTCCAGAACCGTAGATACAGGTTGATCAACCGTTTGCTTCCGGGACACACAGGTGATGGGTCGTCCTCGCTCTTGTCTGGAACCTGACCCCCACCCCCGGGGTACCACGGGAGGATGAGCCCAGCCTGGTAAAAACAGCACGAGGACACCGGTACATCCTGGTAATCGTAGACTATGCCACCCGGTATCCCGAGGCCATTCCCCTACGGGCGGCGGGATCCAAAGGAATCGCCCGGGAGCTGTTCCACCTCTTTAGCCGGGTGGGCATCCCGAATGAGATCCTCAAGCCGAGGGTGGACGAGCTCATCAACCGATTGGGATAGGCCCGGTACATCAGCACCCTTGACCTGACCAAAGGATATTGGCAGGTACCGTTGGCAGCCTTCTCCCAGGAGAAGACTGCGTTTTCGACACCAGATTTCGTCTGCAACTACGGAACGCGCATCATGACTTTGGATTTGTTTACCAAATGTGCTAACAAAAGTAGCTCTTTGGACATATATTATGGACATTATCAAACAAATCAAACATCTAATGTGGAACTGTGATTCCTCGGAGTGCATTCTGATGAAGATCATTAAAGGTAAGTGAATATTTATAATGTTATTTCTGATTTCTGTTGACTCCAACATGGCGGATATCTCTATTTGTTTTCTGATCGCTGTTCTCAGATTATTGCATGGTTTGCTTTTTCCGTAAAGCTTTTTTGAAATCTGACACAGCGGTTGCATTAAGGAGAAGTGTATCTATATTTCCATGTCTAACAATTGTATTTTCATCGACATTTATAATGAGTATCTGTAAAATGATGTGGTCTCTGCAAAATCTCTGCATGTTTTAGAACTACTGAACGTAACGCGCCAATGTAAAATACGATTTTTTAAAATATAAATATGCACTTTATCGAACAAAACATACATATATTGTGTAACATGAAGTCCTATGAAGATCATCAAAGATTAGTGATTAATTTTCTCTCTATTTGTGCTTTTTGTGACTCCTCTCTTCAGCTGTGTTTTTCTGTGGCTTGGCTCTGACCTAACATAATCGTTTGTGGTGCTTTCGCTGTAAAGCCTATTTGAAATCGGACACTTTGGTGGGATTAACAACAAGATTACCTTTTTAAAATGGTATAAAATACATGTATGTTTGAGGAATTTTTATTATGAGATTTCTGTTTTGAATTTGGCGCTCTGCACTTTCACTGGCTGTTGTCATATCAATCCCTTTAACGGGATTGCAGCCCTAAGAAGTTTTAAAACAGTGTCCAAAGAAAGGCCAGATGTATACCGAATGGTGTCGTCTGTGTAGAGGTGGATCAGAGAATCACCAACAGCTAGAGCGACATCATTGATATATACAGAGAAAATAATGGGCCTGAGAATTGAACCCTGTGGCACCCCATAGACTGCCACAGATCCGCACAACAGGCCCTCCGATTTGACACACTGCACTTTATCTGAGAAGTAGTTAGTGAACCAGGCGAGGCAGTCATTAGAGAAATCAAGGCTGCTGAGTCTACCAATAAGAAAACGGTGATTGACAGAGTCGAAAGCCTTGGCCAAGTTGATGAATACGGCTGCACAGTACTGTCTTATCATTGTTAGTTATGATATCGTTTAGGACCTTGAGCAGGGCTGAGGTGCACCCGTGACCAGCTCGGAAACCGGATTGCATGGCCTCCTCCTCGGTGTCCTCTTCCTCAGTGTCCTTATTCTCTTCCTTTTGTCCCTCTTCCTCACAATCTATCACCTTTTCCTCATAATCATCACCTTTGCCTCATAATCCATCACCACTTTCTCATAATACCTCAAACAGTGATGCGGCTTGGATCCCGGACACAGTTATTTTCCAGCCTACTGTGTACCATGCCACAGTTAGGAGGAACCCAGGCAGTGTTGTAACCTGGGTCATGCCAGCTCTTCTGCAGACCACCTTTGAGAGACATTTTAAATTAGCCTCATTTTTAAAAATGTGTACCCCCAAATATGGTACGTTTTTCTTGATTCATCAGGGATCCTTGTACACCCTTTTTTGTTCAGGTAGAACTATTTTGGTTTCCATGTAGAACCCTTTCCACAGAGGGTTCTACCTGGAACCCAAAAGGGTTCTACCTGGAACCAAAATGGGTTCTACCTGGAACCAAAAAGGGTTCTCCTATGGGGATAGTAGAATAACCCTTTCGTAAGCCTTTTTTCTGAGTAAGTAAGTAGATCTAATTGAAATAGCAATGGTTCTAACATACGTTTGTAAAGCAAACCAAATTTTATTTTAACTTGCCTTTTTTTCCCAGGTGCAACACCCATGTGTCCTGATTCAACCGACCCTTGGTGAGTCATGTATGGCTTCTCCCATTTCTCTCTAACTCATTCTCCAAGTCGTTCACTCAAACTCACGTGTGTACATTTGCAGAGAAGAGGAAGAGATTAGCCAATTACAGTCATTTCTAACAATGATTGTTGCAGGAATGATATGACAGACACATCACTTTTGAAAAAGACGATATTTGATTGTCTCTTTAATGCCTCTTTACACATACTTATATTTTTGCATTTACTTTTCTTGGGGGATTCTCTGTCCGGGACAATGTGTTTATAAAAAGTTGTTTGAATATTACAACATGTATTAGGATTAAGCAAAACTTTGCCATTTAGAGATTAGTTAAAAATGTTAATTATCCAACTACTACTGTCTAATTTTGATATCATCTTTCTTAAAATGTTTCAGATTGATGATCAATGAATTAATGTCCCACTTCAATATGAAGGGACAGAGGAGTGAACATGCCTTTGCTACCACTCGTGTGTTCTCCATTGTAATTGGCAAGTAAATGTGAGCAGTTGAGACATTTGACATAGACAATGAGACATTTTTTGTAGATTTTACTGTGCGTTTCTGTTCTGTCGTGTCCTGTATATACACATTATGCAAATCATTATATTATTTTCTTAGTTTTTGCAAGCCCTATTGAAAGTCCAAAATATGCCCCTGACCACCAGGGTGGAGGAGGAGTTACTCTTTTTTGAAGACATCTCTAAGCTATAACTGACACAAACTTCAACTAGTACCATGGAAATTCTTCGGAAATACTTTTAGCCACAACGTCCACAAAGTTTCTTCAGGAATGTCCTTTTCTAGTTTTCTTTTAAAATCTCAAATTGGTAAAGTTGTAATTTACTGATTCTCTTCACTGCAGATCTGACCCATCGCACCACTTTTATTAATCAACAACCTGCCTTTATATACTCTGTGTCCCAGTCTTTCTATCCATTTAATGTCTGTGGGTGAATTATGAAACAATTACTGTACGCAGATGTGCAAAAAATTGTGATGTAGAATTGTTTTTGCTATTTCTTGATCTTTACTGAACAAAAATATAAACGCAACATGTAAAGTGTTGATCCCATGTTTCATGAGCTGAAATAAAAGATCCCAGAAATGTTCATTACGCACAAAAAAAAGCTTATTTTTCTCAAATGTTGTGTACAAATTAGTTTACATCCCCGTTAGTGAGCATTTCTCTGTTGTCAAGATAATCCATCCACCTGACAGGTGTGGCTTATCAAGAAGCTGATTAAGCATGATCATTACACAGGTCCGTCCACCTTGTTCTGGGGAAAATAAATGGCCACTCTAAAATGTCTTCCACCACAGACGAGCGTTACATTACCAGTATGTCCAATCAGCATCACGACCCCAGACCACGTGTAACCATGTCTGCCCAGGACCTCCACATCCGGTTCTTCACCTGGGGGGTCGTCTGAGACCAGCCACCCAGACAGCTGATGAAACTGAGGAGTATTTCTGTCTGTAATAAAGTCCTTTTGTTGGGAAAAACTAATTCTGATTGGCTGGGCCTGGCTCCCCAGTGAGTAGGCATATGCCCTCCCAGGCCCACCCATGTGAAATCCATTCGGGCCTAATGAATATATTTCTTATATGAACTGTAACTCAGCAAAATTGTGGAAATTGTTGCAATGTTCCATTTTTATTTTTGTTCAGTATATTTTAAATGCATGAATATGTTGCAGCTTTTAACTTTATTGGTTACTATGGAAACAAATAGAAATGTAATGAACAAGGTTTTCAATACCCAACTTTATCCTCTGTAATACTTTATACAGGAGGTAATAAACTGTAGCCAGGTGGTCATTACCAGGTTATGATGAGGTCCTAACTATGACCAGTAGGCTACATACCATAGCATATAATATAGTGGTCAGAATTATATGACTAGCTGGTCAGATAGAGGTCACAATTATGACCAACTGGTTGTATGGTGGTCAGAAAAAGATGCCATACAGGTGTTACCCACAGTGCAGGTTATACTCCCACTATATCTGCAATCTGTTGGCTAGAGTGCATGTGCCAATACCAGAGTGGGCACATACACTATGTAAAGCAACATCTCTGGTGATAAAACCATCAGTAGAAAATGCGATGCAAACCCATTTAACTTGTGTTTTTTATTCGGTGTAATTTAACCGCAAAAGTAATTTTTTTGGGCACTATGTCATCATTACAAGTCCATTTGTTTTGTATTTATTATGGAGCCCCATCAGCTGCTGTCAATTCCTGGGGTCCAGCAAAATTAAGGCAGTTTGATGAAACACATACAGTATCTGGTGGGAAAATCCACATTTTATTTCTGATATTAGAATATTCATATGAAAATCTGTCACCAATTGGATGGAAACCTAGTTTTGTGCATTGTAGCTATCATTTTGACAGTCTGACTATATATAAAGATGGAAAGAAACACACGTTTTCTACCTTGAATGTCATATCAAATCAAACTTTATTTGTCACATGCGCCGAATACAACAAGTGTAGACTTTACCGTGAAATGCTGACTTACTGTACAAGGCCTTAACCAACAGTGCAGTTCAAGAAGAGTTAAGAAAATATTTACCAAGTTGACTAAAATATAAAGTAATAAAAAAAGTAACACAATAAGAATAACAATAATGAGGCTATATACAGGGGGCACTGGTACCGAGTCAGTGTGCAGGGGTACAGGTTAATTTAGGTAATTTGTACATGTAGGTGGGTTGAAGTGACTATGCATAGATAATAAACAGCGAGTAGCAGCAGTGTACAAAAAGGGAGGGGGTCAATGTAAATTGTCCGGTGGTGATTTTATTAATTGTTCAGCAGTCTTATGGCTTGGCGGTAGAAGCTGTTGAGGAGCCTGTTGGGCCTATCTATAACTTGGGTGACTGGAGTCGGACAATTTTATGGGCTTTCCTCTGACACTGCCTATTGTATAGGTCCTGGATGGCAGGAAGCTTGGCCCCAGTGATGTACTGGGCCGTTCGCACTACCCTCTGTAGCGCCTTATAGTCAGAGGCTAAGCAGTTGCCATACCAGGCGGTGATGCAACCAGTAAGGATGCTCTCAATGGTGCAGCTGTAGAACCTTTTGAGGATCTGGGGACCCATGCCAAATCTTTTCATTCTCCTGATGGGGAAAAGGTTTTATCGTGCCCCCTTTGCGACTGTCTTGGTATGTTTGGACCATGATAGTTTGTTGGTGATGTGGACACCAAGGAACTTAAAACTCTCGACCCGCTCCACTACAGCCCTGTCAATGTTAATTGGGGCCTGTTTGGCCCGCCTTTTCCTGAATGTGGGGGTTATAAAGTAGCAAATTGATCAAATTTTCCAGGATAAAATACCCACCAACAAAATATAATTCTAGGATACTCCTGTGAGGATGTACCTGTGCTATCGAGTTGTTTGACATTTCCCTTAATCCTCCCCACATGAATTCACTGTTTGCAAAATTAGCTACAAATTTATTGCTAGGTCTTGTTAACTGCTATTGCTGGTCATGTTTAAACACTGTGCATAGTAAATTCAAAGAACACAGACCAGAGTAACATTAAGATATTCATTTAGAAAATGTCTTTCTTAAGAAAAGTTTCACTTTGTTTCCTTTGAAACGCAAAGTTTACCTACCATCACCTGTTTTGACCAGACATCTGTAGCACATGGCAGTAACGTTATTACTTTTAATTAGCAGGTTGTCATTATTTGTATCTTTTGACACCCTTAAGCTACCTATGCATAGAGAGTTCTAATTCCTAATACTGTGTACAGAACAGTTACTGTTTATGCGAGTAGGCCTACATGGGAGGCTCAATCTGCAGGTGACATTTGGTCAAAATCACTGATACAGGTTGCTGATAAGGTCCCCCTCGTCCACTCTCTGATTTGGTATGTCTCCAGAGAAACCTGGATTTGAAAAAATATACTATATTTTTCCAAATACTGTAGGTGGAATGTTATGTTATTGGTGCTGGTGAAAATGTCCATATTGAAACACTAAACAATGGTAGGCCTATAGATTTAAAAGGAACACGTTCATGAAAATGGGACGGATTGAATAAATAAACCGCATTTGAGAAATGATCAAAAATATACATCTGGTGCCAAAATAATGACTTTTGAAATAATTGAGCAACTCAAAATGTGTTAGGAGAAGATGAATGCAATAGTTGTTTGCTTTTGGGCTCTCCCTGTGAGAGGCAGCTCCAGACTGATGCTCATCTGCACATCAGATGGTAGTGAATGAGATTACCAGGAGAAAGTGGATGTCTACCTCTTATTTCATTGCTTCTGTGACTGAGGTTTACAATCTGATTTCTCTGAAACAGGTTTAAATCAAATCACACTTTATTGGTCACATGTGCCGAATACAACAGGTGTAGACTTTACAGTGAAATGCTTAATTATGAGCCCATTCCGAACAATGCAGAGTTAAAAAATTAAGACAAATATTAGCTAAATAAAAAGGAAATTATAACACAATAAAAAATAGAATGAGGCTAAATACAAGGACTAGAGCACTGAGTCAATGTTCAGGGATATGAGGTAGTTGAGGTAATACTGTATGTACATGTGGGTAAGTGTCACGCCCTGACCTTAGTTATCTTTGTTTTCTTTATTATTTTGGTTAGGTCAGGGTGTGACAAGGGTGGTTGGTTTAGTTGTTGAATTGTCTTGGTGTTTTTGGCCTGTCTAGGGTTTTTGTATATCTATGGGGTTTTAGTATGTCTAGGTATATGTAGGTCTATGGTGGCCTGAATTGGTTCCCAATCAGAGACAGCTGTTTATTGTTGTCTCTGATTGGGGATCCTATTTAAGTTGCCATTTTGGTCTTGTGGGTTATTGTCTATGTGTAGTTGCCTGTTAGCACTTGTTAGTGTAACGGTTTGTTATTTTGTTAAGTGTTCTTTGTTTAATTAAAAGAAGTAGAATGTATTCTTATCACGCTGCGCCTTGGTCTCCTCGTTATGACGAATGTGACAGTAAGGGTAAAAGTGACTAGGCAATCAGGATGTACAATTAACAGAGGAGCTGCAGCAGAGAGACCAGTCAAGGACCATATCACCTCCACCCTACCTGGCATCCTAGACCCACTCCAATTTGCTTACCGCCCCAATAGGTCCACAGACGACGCAATCGCAACCACACTGCACACTGCCCTAACCCATCTGGACAAGAGGAATACCTATGTGAGAATGTTGTTCATCAACTACAGCTCAGCATTTAACACCATAGTACCCTCAACTCGTCATCAAGCTCGAGACCCTGGGTCTCGACCCCCGCCCTGTGCAACTGGGTACTGGACTTCCAGACGGGCCGCCCCCAGGTGGTGAGGGTAGGTAAATACATCTCCACCCCGCTGATCCTCAACACTGGGGCCCCACAAGGGTGCGTTCTGAGCCCTCTCCTGTACTCCCTGTTCACCCAGGACACCTACACCACCCAATGTCACAGGAAGGCCTTAAAGATCATCAAGGACAACATCCACCCGAGCAACTGCCTGCTCACCCTGCTGTCATCCAGAAGGTGAGGTCAGTACAGGTGCATCAAAGCAGGGACCGAGAGACTGAAACAGCTTCTATCTCAAGGCCATCAGACTGTTAAACAGCCACCACTAACATTGAGTGGCTGCTGCCAACATACTGACTCAACTCCAGGCACTTTAATAATGGAAAAAATGTATCACCAGCCACTTTAAACAATGCCACTACATTACCCTACATACTCTACATTACTCATCTCATATGTTTATACTGTACTCTACACCATCTACTGCATCTTGCCATCTACTGCATCTTGTAATACATGTATCACTAGCCACTTTAAACAATGCCACTTAATATGTTTACATACCCTACATTACTCATCTCATATGTACATAGTGGAGTTTGGAGTGTGACTGTTTGAGGTTGTGGACAGGTCTTTTTTATACTGATAACAAGTTCAAACAGGTGCCATTAATACAGGTAACGAGTGGAGGACCGAGGAGCCTCTTAAAGAAGTTATAGGTCTGTGAGAGCCAGAAATCTTGCTTGTTTGTAGGTGACCAAATACTTATTTTCCACCATAATTTGCAAATTCATTAAATCCTACAATGTGATTTTCTGGATTTTTTTTCTTCTCATTTTGTCTGTCATAGTTGAAGTGTACCTATGATGATAAATTACACGCCTCATCTTTTTAAGTGGGAGAACTTGCACAATTGGTGGCTGACTAAATACTTTTTTGCCCCACTGTATATACTTACTCGATACCATTTACTGCATCTTGCCTATGCCGTTCTGTACCATCACTCATTCATATATCTTTATGTACATATTCTTCATCTCTTTACACTTGAGTGTATAAGGTAGTTGTTGTGAAATTGTTAGGTTAGATTACTCATTGGTTATTACTGCATTGTCGGAACAAGAAGCACAAGCATTTCGCTACACTCGCATTAACATCTGCTAACCATGTGTATGTGACAAATACAATTTGATTTTGATATATGAAGAGTGTCTGTGTGTTGAATTAACAGTGTAGTATGTGTGGGTAGAGTCTAGTGAGTGTGCATAGAGCCAGTGGGAGGGGGTCAGTGCAAAACAATTAATATAAAGAAATGAGTAATAAAGGAGGTCAATTTAAATCAATTGGCTCTCAGTCTCACGTCCGGATTAGACATTCATCCATGTTTTTCAAATTTCGAAGAGTTTAGGTATTAACTACACATTTTTAAGGTTATGGTTAAGTTTAGGCAGTAACTCAATGGATAAAATTTGGGATAGGCTTAAAACAAAAATCTAAACAACTTTCTATTGCTGGAAACGAACCGTTGGCATCAGAGGCAGATTCTTTGAACTTGTAGCCTTTGGAATCAGACAGACCCTAATCTGTTTCATCTGTCTGTGGTGGTCTCCACCACCCTCTCCATGTTCGCCATCTTAGCCATTATCCCCAGTGTATTTATACCCGTGTTCTCTGTCTGTTGCCAGATAGTCTTGTCAAGCTTACCAGTGTATTTTTCCGTGCTCTTGTTTTCCTAGTCTCTGTTTTTCTAGCCCATTCTGCCCAGACACTGAGCCCACCTGCCTGACCATTCAGCCTGCCATGACCTTGAGCCTGCCTGCCCCCACTGTACCTTTTGGACTCTGACCTGGTTAATAAACTTCTGCCAGTCCCTGACCTGCCCATTGCCTGTCCCTTGTATTTCAATAAATATCAGAGACTCGAACCATCTGCCTCCTGTGTCTGCATCTAGGTCTTGCCCTGTGTTATTATAGGCAGATGCTTACGCCCATCTGCCATCCCTGTCCACAAAGCCGTAGCAAAACCTAAACCTATTTGAAGGTAACAGCGCTCACTGTTGCCCTACTGGCCGGATTCTACGTTATCTCTCAATGTCCTCAGACACAGATGAACGTTGAATACTAGCCTGTATCACGGGTAACCTGGCTGTGTAAATAGTCCTGGTAGCCATTTGATTAACTGTTCAGTAGTATTATGGCTTTGGGGTAGAAGCTGTTCAGGTGCTTTTTGGTCCCAGACTTAGTGCAACAGTACCGCTTACCATGCGGTAGCAGAGAAAACATTCTGACTTGGGTGGCTGGAGTATTTTCGATCCCAGGCTGTATTACAGCCGGCTGTGGCCGGGAGCTCCATAGGGCGGCACACAATTAGCCCAGCATTGTCCGGGTTAGCGAAGGGTTTGGCCAGGGGTTGTTCCATGGCTCATCATGCACTAGCGAGTCCTTGTAGTCCTTGCGGTGGACTGGGAGCCTGTAAGTTGAACGGTGTTTCCTTTGACACATTGGTGTGGCTGTGAAAGTTGACATTGTGTTTCCCAATGACATCACCAAGAGGTAGAATATATGGTGAAAACAATAGTGGTCCGAGAATGGAACCTTGAGGAACACAAACTTACCATTTGATTTGTCAGAGGATAAACCATCTACAGAGACTGACTGATATCTTTCTGACATAAGATCCAACCCAGGCAAGAACTTGTCCACATAGGCCAATTATGGTTTCCAATATCTCCCAAATAATGTGGTGATTGATGGTGTCGAAAGCGACAGTAAGGTTTAGGAGCACAATTATAGATGCAGAGCCTTTGTCTGATGCCATTAAAGAGTCAGAATATTTCTCATAACGAGCAACCGGATAATTTCATAATAACGATGACTTTCTCGTAATAACGAGATAATGGATTACTTCGTAATAACGTGATCTTTACAAAAACATTTTTTAACCCCCTTCTCCCCAATTGCGATCTTGTCTCATTGCTATGGTAATGATGGAACCCCAGGCTGTAACGACACTGCAACATTGTGACGTAGTGCCTTAGACTGCTGCGCCACTCGGGAGGCCTGTAATAACATGATCGTATCTTGTAATAATGAGAACAAATATATTTTTCTGAGTGGAAGCGATATGCTACCATACTAAAGGAACTCACTTCTGCCACAAATGTATGCATCAATGCACACAACTGCAAAACTGGATGTGAGAGAAAGGGGGAAATGATAGTTTGACTATAAAGATGGAAAGAAACACGTTTTTATCTTGAATGTAGGGTTACACCTTCAAGCTACCAATGCATATATGAGATCTGAGTCCTAATTCTACAGTATGTATTGAACTGTTACTGTGTACTCTTATGCGAGTAGGCCTACACGGGAGGCTCTATCTGCAGGTGACATCTGGTCAAAAACCCAGATACTGGTCTCCCTCTTCCACCCTCTGATTTGGTAGGCCTACACGGGAGGCTCTATCTGCAGGTGACATCTGGTCAAAATCCCAGATACTGGTCTCCCTCTTCCACCCTCTGATTTGGTAGGCCTACACGGGAGGCTCTATCTGCAGGTGACATCTGGTCAAAATCCCAGATACTGGTCTCCCTCTTCCACCCTCTGATTTGGTATGTCTACAGAGAAACTTGGATTTTAATAAATATACTGTATTTGTCCAATTACTGTAGGCAGAATTTGATGTTATGTTATGGTCAAAATGTCCATATTGAAGCAGTAAACAATGGTAGGCCAATAGATTGATTAGGATCACTTTCATGAAATCAGGAAAAATGGGACAGATTGAATAAATAAACCACATTTGAGAAATGATCAAAAATATACATCTGGGGCCAAAATAATGAGTTTTGAAATAAATGAGTAACCCAAAATGTGTTAGGAGAAGATGAATGCAATTAGGTCTACTCTAATAGTTGTTTGGTATTGGGCTCCTGCTGTGAGAGGCAGCTCCAGACTGCTGCTGCTAACCTCTAATGGGCTCTAGCTGGGTAAATGGGACAACACTCCTCAATTAACAATGCTTCATTTACATCTGCCCCTCACTGACTCGCCCATCTTTCTGAGTGGAGCCCACCTGTGCTCTACAGTATGAAGCACTATTGGCACATAGATCAGTAGGCCATCAGCAGATTGAGTTTTCATTCATATCTCTATATCACACTACGCCTGTGCACTGCCAGGCTGTGTGTTCAGATTATAGATTCTCTAGAGGTTTAAATCACTGGATGAAGATCCTCTATTATTCCTATAGTAACCATGCAGAGAGCTCTCTCTCTCTCTCTCTCTCACATACACACCATGTTAGATTGTCATGAAAGATCTCTGGTTTAACAGAAATAAACCCATCCTACCCCGATATTGTGCACTATTCCACCTCAAAGCTCCTTTGTGATCTTCAGAAGTGCATAGTGGCAAGAAAAGGTATTGTAATGTTTATGTTTGTGTGAAAATTAGTTTGTTTGTTTGGATGAATGTTTGAGCATGTAGTTATGCAGGTTAGATAGTGATCACAAGGTTATGTCTGTGTGGGTGTTTGTATGAGTATGTTTGCATATATATAATATTTATATGGTTGAGAATTAAGAATTTTGAGCATGTACAGTAGCTCTGAGTGGGTGTTTGTGTGCGTGCTTGTCACGTCAGGTCAGCGTAGTGCTTCATACATAAATGCATTTTGTCATAAATGGAATATATAGTTCTGGATGGGTTAGGGGCATGGCAGGGCTATGACACTAGCTCTTTTCCCCAATCAAGCAGCCAGGCTTGAGTCTGTGTGTTTCATAATGTAGGGAATTGGGCCCTCCTTCAAAAACACGACTAAGACCTGCACAATTCTGAGCCTTCCATCCTTTCTCTATCCGCTTCTCATGCTATTAGGGATAAATCCTGTTCGTACCGTGCTCCTTTTCCTCAGGGATTCTTTTGATTAGCGTGAAACCAGACTGTTGAGTTGGCTACATAAAAAAAGAAATAAAGAAACAAGTCTTATACATCCTTAATCATCTTCCTCTGTGATACTTCAAACATATCGGCACACACAGCCTTCGCAATGGGGTCTTGAAAGAGAATTCATCCATAACTTCAAATGTGTACAAATGGATAAAGAAAGAAAGAAATCAGTGAGGTAAGCTGATAAGAGAAGAGAAACAGGCCTGTCTGCTTTAAGAGAACGCCAGCCAGCTCAGCCGAGCAAGTCTGCCACGCCAACAGGTAAACAAATGAAGGACGAATGCAATCAATTTGGTTCCGGATTCTTATTCGCTCAATCATGTTGCTACAGAACATATTGCGACTAGAGGAACCTCGCAACGATATATCCTGTCTTTAGAACAGATACCATAAACTCTACAGCCCGGTTTTACTCCAAAAACCCTTTGTATTTCAAGAGTAATTTATTTAATTGCCTCCAGCAGAGGCACCAATTAGGAATTTAAACTCAATGAAATCATTAGTGTGGAGTTTGTATTGAAGTTCTATTGTAGTACAGTTCAGACTGGAGCCCCTGCAGTGAGTAAAGTCATTTTCTTGTAAGCATCGATGCATATTTGCCTAATTATTCTCTCTCTGGCGGTGTGGGGGGAGTTCCATAGCCTGTAGACCTAGGATCTTAATTTGACCACCTTGTTGCAGGAGAACATTCCTTCAATGCAGGACATTTGAAACTTGTAGTATATTTCAGGTTTGAAAAGGCATCCATTTCAGACTAGAATTTCCCCTAAAAAATGTCTATTCACTATAATCAACATAATAATTCACATTTCCTGTTGCTACAGGATTTTTTTCCTGCTGTAGAAAACTGGCTCAAATTAAAATCCTATAACTTTACGCCTCAGCACAGTAAAGACCCAACATTCACATGGCTAGCAGCTATGTGTCCACATCTACAATTGGATAATAAGGTCAAGCACTTTCTACTGTGCATCATTTGCTGCCTAGAGGTTTTATGAAAAATGAGTAGGAATGAGCAATATATGCCTCTGCTTTATCAGGCAAGCATTCACGGTTAGCTTAATCATTAATTGACATTGAGTTTGCTCATTTACTCCTCTGCTTTACACAGAAATTGAGAATAATGAGTGAGTTTGTAATGGCAAACCAAAAGTAAGTTGATTCCCCAGTTCCTTTGGGTTATATTGTGTTTCAGGCTTGGTGTGAAGACCTGGGGGAATTGTTCTGCTTTTCATTCTCTGACATTTGAGGCATTAGCCTCAGAGCTTCTTGGCCCTGTTGGGTTGAACGACAAAGA
Organism: Oncorhynchus tshawytscha; assembly: GCF_018296145.1. Classification (NCBI taxonomy): domain Eukaryota; kingdom Metazoa; phylum Chordata; class Actinopteri; order Salmoniformes; family Salmonidae; genus Oncorhynchus; species Oncorhynchus tshawytscha. The sequence goes on along the minus strand of NC_056434.1, from coordinate 20,439,289 downwards.
GGATAGGCTAGTCCCAGTGGAATGCCTTCCTTCAGCCCTCTTCTCTCTTCTTCCCTATCTCATCCTCCCCTCTTCTTCTCCCTCTCTCCTCTCCTCATTTGACATTCAAGCAACGTTCCCCTGGTCTTCTGAAACCATTTCTAGACTTTTCCTGGAGTGTTATGAAAGAAAGGAATTTTCTCAGAATACTCAAAGGTGGACAGAGAGACATTAGAAAACCTGGGTTTCCGTTACCCATAACCTACCAGAAATATAATGGGATTGAATAAGAGAGCTACGTGAAGGGAATGGAGATGTAGTCTCACCTTCCCTCCCACTTTTCCTCTAGACTCACTCTCATATCATCACCACCAGTCTAACATTTCTCTTCTCAACAACCATGAGTCATGACAGAGTGAGATGGGCTCTACTTTACATGCGTTAGGAGGCGTGGAGCACCAGGAGACAGATGCCATTTACTTCCCATTATGTGTGATTCATATATCGTCAGACTCACGGAGGGGGGCGTGAAGAGAGCAGTCAGGTGAACAAAGGCCTGGAGACAAGCAGCATGAGACAGAAGAGACAATGCCATTGTCATGTCTGGCACGGAGGCAGGGGAGGAGTAGGGGGGCGTTTTGGTTCAGAGCAGCATGTGCAACAGTCTTCAACTAGTGTCTGCGGTATATGACATGAGTGTCAGGGATGTGAACTGAAATGCATACTAAATGTACCGTATCATCTTTGGTGTCCAAAGTCCATTCTCTACTGAGGGTGAATGGATGACTGTTTGGATTGGGAAAGATGAGGAGGAACTGATGAATAGGACCGTGGATGGTACCAAACATTTCTGGCAAGCTCTCCTGCTTCTGTGTCCGTAGCCCTTTCAGATCTTTACAGGATGAATGATTGATAGCCTCGATCAGGGAAATATTAAAGGAAGGCAGAACATATATGGACAGGATGAATGCAGCGAGAACAGTACAGGAAGTAGCTAGGTTTCCAGATGCTGCTCATATTAGTACAGTCCACTATTTAGACAGGGATCTGCTTCTCTACCAATAGGGATGCAGCTGTCAGGACCAGGCAGGAACTCACGTGAGCGGAATGTCAATGCTGGGGCTGACACTTCAACAGGATATCACCTTTCACTTGACGCTCCATGAACATGTTAATATGTGACTGGAGGAAATATAGAGAGTGTTTGTGATGTATTTCAGAACTCAGTAAGATGACGTCTTTATTGGCTCTGTGCTGTTCTCTCTTCTCAGTGTCTTTAGAGTTTGTTTGACGTGTTTTCTCTTTGAATCAATATCATGTTATTATAATGTGTTTATAGATCAGTGGCTTTGTCTTTAGTGTGAGAAAGGAGAAACATTTATAGGATGTCTTGGATCTTTTTCATGTTTACAGTAACATGTGATGTTATATGTGTGATGTTGAGTCACATTCACCACATCGAAGAAACACAGTGCTTTACAAACAATATTACCAAACAAACAGAAGGATTTTGCATGCAAATGAAAACAAAGCTATCACAAGAAAATGAGCAGGAGTCATGTTGAGAAATTAAACGATCAAACTGGCAGTGCTATAATAATATCAAGGTGATAATTGTGTCTAATTGGTGCTTTCCCTACTATAAATTTCTCACTTGAACCTCAGCACATGATCTGTAGCACATACACTACCGGTCAAAAGTTTTAGAACACCTACTCATTCAAGGGTTCTTTATTTTTTTACTATTTTCTTCATTATAGAATAATAGTGAAGACATCAAAACTATGAAACAACACATATGGAATCATGTAGTAACCAAAAAAGTGTTAAACAAATCAAAATAGCCACCCTTTGCCTTGATGACAGCTTTGCACACTCTCTCAACCAGCTTCACCTGGAATGCTTTTCCAACAGTCTTGAAGCAGTTCCCACATATGCTGAGCACTTGTTGGCTGCTTTTCCTTAACTCTGCGGTCCATCATGTCTCAAACCATCTAAATTTGGTTGAGGATGGGGTATTGTGGAGGCCAGGTCATCTGATGCAGCACTCCATCACTCTCCTTCTTTAGTGTGCCTTGAATTCAAAATAAATCACAGACAGTGTCACCAGCAAAGCAGCCCTACACCATAACACCACCTCTTCCATGCTTTACGGTGGGAAATACACATGCAGAGATCACCCATTCACCCAATCCACGTCTCACAAAGACATGGCGGTTGGAACCAAAAACCTCTAATTTATAAAAAGGACACATTTCCACCGGTCTGATGTTTGTTTGTGTTTCTTGGCCCAAGCAAGTCTCTTCTTCTTATTGGTGTCCTTTAGTAGTGGTTTCTTTGCAGCATTTCGACCATGACAGTCTGATTCACGCAGTCTCCTCTGAACAGTTTAGGTTGAGGTGTGTCTGTTACTTGAACTCTGTGAAGCATTTATTTGGGCTTCAATTTCTGAGGCTGGTAACTCTAACTCTTATGCTCTGCAGCAGAGGTCTGAGTCTTCCTTTCCTGTGGTGATCCTCACATGAGCCAGTTTCATCATAGTGCTTGGTGGTTTTTGCGACTGCACTTGAAGAAACTTGAAAAGTTCTTGAAATTTTCTGTATTGACTGACCATCATGTCTTAAAGTAATGATATACTTTTGTTTCTCTTTGCTTATTTGAGCTGTTCTTGACATAATATGGACTCTTTTACCAAATAGGGCAATCTTCTGTATACCACCGCTACCTTGTCACATCACTGATTGGCTCAAAGGCATTAAGAAGGAAAGAAATTCCACAAATGAACTTTAAGAAGGCACACCTGTTAATTGAAATGCATTCCAGGTGACTACCTCATGACGCTGGTTGAGAGAATGCCAAGAGTGTGCAAAGCTGTCATCAAGGCAAAGGGTGGCTATTTGAAGAATCTCAAATATAAAATTGAGTTCGATTTTTGTAACACTTTTTTGTGATTCCATATGTGTTATTTCATAGTTTTGATGTCTTCACTATTATTCTACAATGTAGAAAATAGCAAAAATAAAGAAAAACCCTTGAATGAGTAGGTGTTCTAAAACATTTGATCGGTCGTGTACCTATATCTTACCTTTCATCAATGGCAGAATAACCAAACAGCTGCATGACACTCATTTTATATTCCTCTATCTAAAAAGACATAAACATTACAAAAGGACACATCTATCATAGTGACTTTCCCATTGCCTAGGGGTTTGCCTCGGGGTGTTTAAATCTGCATCAGAGACTGATAATATGATGTCTATTTCTCTGCCCCCCTGAGTCGATTTGTTAGACAGGGAACAATCTGTAGCCATGGACACGTGATGGGAGGAGAGGGAGAGGCCTTTTTGATCTGTTGATATTTACTGACAACCTTTTATCAATATAAACATTTGCACAACAAATGCGAGTAAATATTTTTCATGACGTTTTATTTTGACATTTTGTGTTGCACTGTCCCACCACATGTTTGAGAAAAGACAGAGAACTGTGGGAACTGAATTGTGGGAGCTGAATAGGCTATTGTTGATGTCGAATGATCATGTGAAAGCAACTTGCAGACATGCAAATATAGCTCTGTGTATATAGTCAGGGAGGACGAAGCAGCCATGCCTATAAAGCTCTTTGCCTGGTCAGCCATGGTGACAGTGTTGAGGCCATGATCCTCCTCGCTCTGCACATTCTCTTTCTCTCCTTGTTGCTGATATATTCTGGCCAGTCTGGCAGAGCAGCTGCCACAATCATGTCAATTCAACAGTGACTTATTGGCATGAAATGCAAAGGTATTTCATATTTTCAAAGTAAACTCTAACAACAAACATCGTAAAACATCAAGGGATATTTCGTAGACATTGGCTGTAAGCCAATAAACAAAAGGTAAAGCTGTGAAACACAAGGGATAAGCTGTATATTATGTTGTTACAGAAAAGCGAAGTTGTATGATCGCAGACAATAGAGAGTGATAGGGAGAGAGAAAGTCCAAAAAGGAGCTCAATTATATGCATGAGATAATTACAGCTTCCTAGCTGAATTGAGAAAATAGGCTCCCGTCTGAATAAGGGCTCACAGAGGGAGAGAGCTGTCCTCTGCATGTGAAAAGTGTCCCCCTTTCTGCCCCCCGATTGTACAAATTGTTCACACTAGTCTATTTAAACATGCTGGCTTTTCAGATAAAGCCAGGGCCCCCGGCCCCGCGTTCTGTTATTCTGTTCTGAGGCTTGATTATACAGCACAGAAGATTGAGTGTGGTGCCTGCATGCCTCTTGGAGGACAGATCACTTCTGGTTCTCCACTGCTGTCTGTTTGCCGTTTGTTTACTTTCTGAGCTGGCCAGTAGGGAGCCACTTACAGTGGAGTAGAGAGGGGAGTAAGAGGGAGGGAGTAAGAGGGAGGGAGTGGACAGAAAGAGAGAGGAGAGGAGTGAGATGGGAGAATGGGAGTGGAGAAAGAGATTGGGGAGAGAGAAAGGAGATGATAGGAGAAAGGAGAGGGGAGGGGAAAAGGGATGGAGAGAGGAGAGCTATTGGGATTTAGTGGTCTGTTAACCACTGAAAGGGTTAGGACTGTTCTTCGGTCACATTAGATGATCACTGCTATATCAGAGTGGAGTGATTGGAATGATGAGAGCATCACCTTTCAGAAGCTTTCTGTGTTAAATGTTCTTTATTGGTCCTGTAAAAGGTACCCTTTGCTGTCCAAGGCTGCATCCTCCATTCTGCATGTCCTCTGGATCGGTGCCAGCCTCTGCCTTGCCTTGTGTTGATTTCTTTAAAGTGGCAGTTGAAACAATAACAAAGTGTTTCGGTAAAGAGCTGAGGGATTGGGCTGGACAAATGTAACCACTCTCAAATTCATAGACAGCTATGTATGCAAGGACTGACCATCCAAGATCTTAATATTATAGTTTGAACCATGTTCTGAGGCTATACAGTGTTTGTTACATTTACTTTGTATACAAACACTGGAGAAAAACACGTTTATATTTTGGGTTCTGATGGAGTGTGACAGTTGAACTAAGCTCATTAGCATTTACTAAGTTATATTCTACAATAATCAATGCATCCCGCTCCTCCTGTAGATGACGTGTGTGTGGATAAGCTTTCTCCCAGAAGGAGTGACAGTGACAGGCGTGATTCATCAGTCTGAGGGCTGAGCATTTATAAAAGTTACAGCACTAGGGGCCACTAATGAGAGAGAGAGAGCGACAGAGAGAGAGAGAGAGACAGAGAGAGACAGAGAGAGACTAGGAGGAGGTGTTTTCTACAGGTCTATAATAGATAAGTTATGTGTACGTTATGTGCCATAGAGATGAGTAATAGGCCTAGATAATGTATGTTATGTGCCATAATGCATTAGTCAGCAATTCTATCCATTTCCCCATATGCCCCATCCATTTCCCCATATGCTGATTAATGCTGATCTAATGCTTCATTATGTTGCTTAATATAGCTAATGTGCTGACAGACCAGAGGTGCAGAGGGTTTCACTTTAGAGATATGGTAGTTGTGCGCTCAATGAAACCAGACCCATACTGCAGTACTTACGGAAAGCATTTTTCAATGTTAAAATAAAATCATTGAACGTTTTCGGTACTGTAAAACCCTTCTACTATACTGTTACCAGGTAGATTCCCTCACTGGTAGATTCCCTCCCTGGTAGAGGTTTCAGAAATGCAAGTGTGTCTGCACAGGCAGTAGTTTGTGAACAAAGACAGTAATTCAGCTCGTGTTTTTGGCTCTACTATTGACAGAAATGTCTTCTCATGGACATGGTAATCTCAGACACCATAGGCACATACAGCAGAGCTGTTGGTGTTGTTCAGATGTTAAGTGTGCAGCTCACAACTCTCGTTTGAAAGGGGAGACTTCTCTCACATGAGCAACCTTACTGAGTGTATCATGTCTCTCTCATTAACTCTTCATCTCTCCCTGTCTCCTCTCTCTCTCTCTTTCTCTTTCTTCCTCTTTCTTTCTCTCTGCCTTTATTTCTCTCTCTCTCTCTTACTGTTTCGCGTTAAGGGTTTCTAATGTCAGTGCTGGAGGCCAGTAAAGCTGAGCATCTCCCTCTGCTTGTAATACAACCTGTCCCCAGGACTCTCTCTTTCTTTGATGCTGACATTGTCTCTGCCACCGGCTATTGTTTGGAATTGAGTTTTCAGTGCCGCAATGAGCTGAGCTCTGTCAATTATTGTTTGGCCGTCTGGCATTGGGCAACATTAGACTCTGTTACCGGCTCATCATATAAGGCCTTGGGTTGCCGTGGAGACCCATTGGTTTGGCTTGAGAATGTGCATTCTCTTTTGCAAAGCAGCCGCTGTGGTTAGCCAATCTTAACAATGTACTTGAAACCACCTGAAAATAAATAATTTTATATAATCAAAGTGTAATAGGATATGACCAGCTACTACCTACTATAACTGGCTATTAGGGAATACTCACTTAATCCCTCCTTCTGCCATGTGATTTTTTGGTGGGCTTGGTGATGGTCATTTTTCCTATGGGCCCAGGTTTCAGACCCTGTAAAAAGACAGTACAAGGGCACTATTCTAAATCTGATCATGAGATGATTTAAGTTTTCATTAAATGATTTCTTATGCATTATGATGTGATTATAACCATATGATGTTGATATGTGGTATAGCTATTAAAACATACCACAGTCCTTGGCTTAAGCCACTGCTGCTCGGCCTCTGTGCAGCTGTGCACAGGTGGGATGACTGGTGTTTCCATCTGGGAATAGTGTGCAGACTGGAATAGTAATGCAACTGTGTGGTTGCATAATGCAGTGCCAGCAACACATGAACAGTGATGTTGTGTCATTGTTACTGGCTCAGAGGGCTTCAGTACAACCTACGATGGGATATAAAAATAAAATGATTAGACTATAAAATCACTCAACATGTGTCACGACCAGCAAAAATAACTGACTGGCGCAACATGTAACAGCATGTAACAGCATGTAACAACATGTAACAGCATGTAACAACATGTAACAGCATGTAACAGCATGTAACAGCATGTAACAGCATGTAACAGCATGTAACAACATGTAACAACATGTAACAACATGTAACAACATGTAACAACATGTAACAGCATGTAACAGCATGTAACAGCCACTAAATTCAATACAGCAATACGGGTTTCAGCTTTTCTATTAAGGGTACATGCCCTTGATTAAATTGAATCTAATGTGTCCAACATAACAGAGCTCACATAAACAGCAAGGAAGACAACTGAACAATAACTACACTAAGAACAGTTTCATAGACATGGGTTAAGTCCTTAGACTAAGCAATGCCTCTTAATGCAGATCTCCATTGACAGGAACTTCTTAGTCTATGACTAGGCTTCATCTCTGACTGTGTAACTGGCATGTAGTGTGTCATAAACAGCTGACTTTTCACCCTACACTCAAACTGTGTGGTTTCTCAGTTTTCTTCTTGGACCTGCAGCAGCAAGCCCTTATGCTGACCTCTCCTGTCACTTTGTCCCTGTTCGAAACTGTTTGGAATAAAAAGAATGAGCAATCATAATGTTAGCTAGCTACTGTAAAAGGTATGTCTTAACTCTGGGATAGGTGTCCCGCTAGCGGGACAACTTCCGGGGGAAACTGGAGGGCGCACAATTCAAATAAATAATCATAAAATTATGGATACTGTCACGCCCTGGTCTTAGTATTTTGTGTTTTCTTTATTTATTTGGTCAGGCCAGGGTGTGACATGGGTTTATTTTGTGTTGTGTTTATGTATGGGTTTTTTTCGTAGGTTTTTTGTGTGGCTTAGTGGGGTGTTCTAGCAAAGTCTATGGTTGCCTGATGCGGTTCTCAATCAGAGGCAGGTGATTCTCGTTGTCTCTGATTGGGAACCATATTTAGGCAGCCATATTCTTTGAGTGTTTGGTGGGTGATTGTTCCTGTCTCTGTGTTAGTTGTCACCAGATAGACTGTATAGGTTTTCACGTTCCGTTTGTTGTTTTTGTATTGTTCGTGTTTTTTCATGTATTAAAGATGTATCGAATTAACCATGCTGCATTTTGGTCCGACTCTCCTTCAACGGAGGACAACCGTAACAGATACTAAACATTTATGTATTAATTCTTGTTAATCTAACTGCACTGTCTGATTTACAGTAGCCATTAGAGCAAAAGCATGCCATGCGATTGTTTGAGGACGGAGCCCCACATCAAAATATTTCTCACAGGTTTCATAAATTCACAAATAGCAATTAAATATTCACTTACTGTAAGGGTGCGTGCTGGTGGCAGGGAAGTCAGATCGAACTTGGAGATAAAACTTGGTATAAAACGGAGCAGTTTAATAAGTGCTCAAAAACTCAGAAAACCAAAATATACAAAAAAATACAAGTGGGTAAAACCCGTCGCACACCCGAACATATCTTGCACATAGCTTACAAACAAACAATCACCGACAAGGACAATGAGGGGGAACAGAGGGTTAAATACACAACATATAATGAATGGGATTGGAACCAGGTGTGATACAAGACAAGACAAAACCAATGGAAAATGAAAAGAGGATCAGCGATGGCTAGAAGGTCAGCGATATCAACCGCCGAACGCCACCCGAACAAGGAGAGGGACCAACTTCAGCGGAAGTCGTGACACTTACTTTTTGTACATTTTCCTCTGATTTGTCATCCAAAGGGTCCCAGCTATAACATGTAGGCGTTTTGTTGGATAAAATCCTTCTTTATATCCCAAAAAGTCTGTTGGGTTGCATTCAACATGCAGAGAAAGGAATTCAAAAATCTACCACTAAATGCAGATGTAGAAGCACAGTAATGAGGAGGAGTAGGATGGAATTGCCCCAAGACACTGATCTTAGGTTAGTTTTGTATTTTTTAACCTAGTGGTTGGCATGATGATTCGGAGATGGTAATGTAACCCTCTCACCAGGCTCGAATTTGACTCTCACAATATTACCTTACATAGACTATCTCAACAGCATGGGATGTTAGGTGAGAAGGACATCTCCAAGAAGAATCCCTATTGTAAAACTATCTAGGGTGATGACAAACTAGGGTATTAACTTCAGATGGAATGATTATAGATTTTTGTTATTATAAAAAGATATGCTTTCCCATTAATTAAATGAAACTGGGACAGTAAATGACTCCACCAATGCAACATACATACGGCTCATGATATATATTATCACATCTTCAATGTACCACATCAAAAGAAGAAATAATAAACCCTAGGAGTCATGCACAACCCATGTCCAAATGACTTGCAAGTGTCCTTAAACCAGTTGGCGCGCGTTGGAGCTAAAAAATGACGACAGACATGAAGTCCCGAAGCACCCCGCCGTTGTGGTTACTCACTACTCGTAGATATTTCCTCGACGAAGTATAGCAGATCCATGCAGGTGTCCTCACAAGATCCACAGCTATCAATGCAGACAGTACTCCTTAGCAGCAACAAATATCCCATGGTAACATGAGCTTGTTAATCTTTCAATTCTCTCCAAGTCTCGGTAGGTGTAGGTTTTGTTATATTTTTATTGTCTACTTTTATTGTTTTTCTTCACCAACACTGATAATGTCTCTCCATCTTTTTTCAACGTCCCTCCCTACTTTTTTCCCCAGGCCTCCTGTTAACCAGGTCAACTGTCCCATTGGCCACAGCTTAACCTGCTACCTTATTGGTCAAAACTAAAACTTAAAAGTAAACCAAGCTATTCACTTGTACATGAAATAAATATTTATTCAAAAGAAAAGCATTAACGACATTACAATTCAGGAGCGATCACCTTTTAAATCTAATACCAATTAATTATGACAAATGAACTCTATACCTGGTTATAACAAGGGTATTACAGTAAGATGTTCCTAGATCTGTGTCTAAGGGCAGCGTGTACCTAGAGAATTGAAGTGATGTGTTCATAGTTCATTATCTTTGATGGAGGTCTGTAATCAGGGCAGTCATACAGCAAGCTCACACAAACACACACACGCAATTGTTTATTTGTATATATTCTCCTTTATCTCTTTGTTTGTCAACCAAGTTGTCTGTGTGAGGGGAGTGACTATAGAATATGTTGAGAAGCTTTTCGGGAGGAATATATTTTCTTTGATCACTGGTTCCATCTGTCAGGTAATAAGACAGAAGGGGAAGAACAAGTTCTGTAATGATTTCATTGGGAGATGGGCTGCCTGCAGAGACGTAATCAGAAAGTATTCAGGATATATTTAGCATAGAGTTAAAAGGACCAGGTAATCGTTGGTGTCCCAAATTAATAGCTCGGGTTTGGGGAGTTTGTATTTTTTGTGACATGACATGGAATTTGCATGACCCTTTGGCTGTTTGGTCTTTGGAAAGTCAGAAGAGATTTAGAAAATGGAAGAATAAACTTGATTAATTATTTGTCTCATGCTCTCAGTGCTGCCAGTGCATATTAAAGCATACATCAAATATATATTTTGAAGCACTTAAGTCCAGTATCAGCCAGTATTTGAGCAACAACAACCAAAAAACATATCGACCTTTCTCCTTGTTGGAGTGTGTTTCTGATGACAGACATGGACTCTGTTGTGTGCTGTAGTTAGCTGATTTGTTTGTGAAGGCTGATTCGTGTTAAAACAGAGGTGCTGTGAACACTTCTTTCCACAACTCACCGCCTGCTCGCCTTATTGACTCCCTTGTCAGAGTGAGTGCTTAGTTTGGAGAGATTTGCTTAGAGGTCCATGCATTTACATTACAGAACCACTGCTGCCCTCTCTGTGAAGCGGGGTAATCGCCTCCCATTACAGCCAAGCGCCAAACCACTTCTCCCCCGACAAAAAGAATCTTCAAAACCAAACAAAAGCTGCCTCTCATAATTGCTGACTGTGTCGAGCAGAAGCCACTTCATTTTGTAATGTGTTTATTGTTTATCTGACAAGGGCCTGACTAGAGGCCTGTTCCCTCCTCTCCTCACATCCTCTCCTCTCACCTATGGATCACCAGCCCCCATCTGAGAGGCTTCATTTTGCCCTTATTTACAGTGTCTGGCTGCTCTCTCCACTTTTTCTCTAGTGCTCCATGGCCTCTGTGGCCCTCCCACAATACCTGTCACTGAACTGCCAAACCTCCAATATCATCCCACGCTTTGTCTTCCCTCCTCCTCCCCCATCCTCTCCCCTCATTTTCACCTCCAGCGTAATTTAACCCCCTTGCGCATCCCCAGTAATGGCGAGTGACCAAGTGCAGTTTGTTGATTGCCTCTAAGTACTTCACTTCTGAGTCAATAAGCTGTGGTGGCTGGACCGGCGCTAAGAACTGCCTCACCTCCATTTTCCCCCTCTACCCCAAGCGCACTGTCCACTCTCATTTTCTCTCCTACTTCCTTTTCTGTCATCACCTCTCCTTTCTCCTCATTCGTCCATTCTTTCCTCCCATTGGGCACAGAAGTAAATTCAATGTCTGTTCGTTGGCTCAACATAATTTCATTGAAATAATGTGGAAACAATGTTAATTCAACTAGTGTGTGCCCAGTGGGTCTTCTCTCATCTCACTCTCTTCTCATCTCCCTCTCCTCTCTTCTCATCTCCCTCTTCTCATCTCCCTCTCCCTTCTTCTCATCTCCCTCTCCTCATCTCCCTCTCCTCTCTTCTCATCTCCCTCTCCTCTGATCTCTTTTCTCTCTTCTCTTCCCTCTCTCCTCTCTTCTGATCTCCCTCTCCTCTCTTCACATCTCCCTCTCCTCACCTGACCTCCATCTCCTCTCTCCTCATCTCCCTCTCTCCTCTCCTCTGATCTCCCTCTCCTCTCTTCTCATCTCCCTCTCCTCTCTTCTTATCTCACACTCCTCTCTTCTCCCTCTCCTCTCTTCTTATCTCACTCTCCTCTCTTCTCCCTCTCCTCTCCTCTCTCTCTCCTCTCCTCTGATATCCCTCTCCTCTCCTCTGATATCCCTCTCCTCTCCTCTGATATCCCTCTCCTCTCTTCTCATCTCCCCCTCCCCTCTTCTCTTCTCCCTCTCCTCTCTTCTGATATCCCTCTCCTCTCTTCTCCCTCTCCTCTCTTCTGATATCCCTCTCCTCTCCTCTGATATCCCTCCCTCTCTTCTCTTCTCCCTCTCCTCTCTTCTGATATCCCTTTCCTCTCTTCTGATATCCCTTTCCTCTCCTCTCCTCTCCCTCTCCTCTCCTCTCCTCTCCTCTCCTCTCCTCTCCTCTCCTCTCCTCTCCTCTCCTCTCCTCTCCTCTCCTCTCCTCTCCTCTCCTCTCCTCTCCTCTCCTCTCCTCTCCTCTCCTCTCCTCTCCTCTCCTCTCCTCTGAGCTCCCTCTCCTCTGAGCTTCTCTTCTCTTCTCTTCTCTTCTCTTCTCTTCTGAGCTCCCTCTCCTCTCTTCTCTTCTCTCCTCTTCTCTTCTGAGCTCCCTCTAGTCCTCTCACATCTCATCTACAGTAGTAGTGATGGTTTGATGATGGTGTCTCTTTCTCTTACCCTGTGGTAATGGATAAATTAACTAGGTGGAAGTATGGATTGCAATCAATCAGGGCAATTCTCAAAGGAGTTATCTCTTACCCCTATCCCTAAAACATGACCACAAACACACTTACACCCTCTATCCCTGACCCATCAACACAACACATCCATGTAGATTCGAGTCAAATTATTCATACTAAACTACTGAAAAAAAAGTCACATTTTAAATCCACATCCACAATATCTCATATATCAAGCAGGGGTTGGAACCGAAATTGTGTGCAGAGCGGCATCAGAATTCAAATAAAAGCACGTCATAACTGAGATAATATGTTCAATGTGAAATGTGATAACTATAGTTTGCTTATCTAGCATTGAAAAGGTTAACCCATTCTTCTCTAATTAAAAATCCCTCTCCCTAATTTCAGAATCACACTTGTAAAGTCAGTAGGCTACTAGACTATGCTTCTGAGGGGGAGGGGCAGGTTGACTACACACACACACTCTGGCAAAGATTTTCAGCTGGCAGGCAGGCAGGCAGATACTGGAATAAGTTTCTGAGTGACAGTGAGGGCTTTTCAAAGGCACTTTGTTGCATTTGAAAAAATGCCTGGAATGTGAAATAACATTATTAACATGTTTCTATGCTTTTAAAATAAGTTGATTTGGGACAATATCATCCATCATACTGTGAGAGGATTAATAACCTTTTGAGTTGCTAATTATTCTTTCGTTGCATACTACTGCACCTTACAATCTCATCAGTGATGAAAAAGGATTACATTATTGTGTTAATTAGTGAATCAACTATGCCAACTGTAACTAATTGCAATTTGCTTTGCATTATAAAACTTTGTAAGTAATGCTTTTGGCTGAAATTGTACTTAATTTAATCCATGTATTAATATTGCAGTTGAAAGTTAAAACAAACTAAACAGAATGAATGATTTACCGTAGGAAATGGAAGAAAACAATAGATTAAATTGAATTATGAAATTACAAAACCATACTAGTGAAGTTGTGTCCAATTAGCCAAGTCAACAAAAACTTTGATGCGATGGAGTTTTTCCTGGGGGCCATTTTTTATTCTGGTGGTGATCTAAGTGAGCTCAGGCTTTGGCCTGTCTGTCAGTGCTGCACATCATATCTGATAGCAGCTTACGCAGGGGAATGATGGATCGATCATTGGTCAGATAGGAGAACATAAAACCGCATGAGGTCAGGCTCGGCGTCTGTATGTCTGCTGACCTTTTATTTCATAAAATCTCATATTCAGCTCGTCCTGAAAGAATTATAGAAACTGTCAATTTGCTTCAACTATTCTATATGGACAGAAATCACAAGTTTGGGGTCATTTAGACATTTCCTTGTTTTTGAAAGAAAAGCTATTTTTTTTGTCCATTAAAATAACATCAAATTGATCAGAAATACAGTGTAGACATTGTTAATGTTCTAAATGACTATTGTAGCTGGAAACGGCTGCTTTTGAATGAAATATCGACATAGGCGTACATAGGCGTACAGAGGCCCATTTTCAGCAACCATCACTCCTGTGTTCCAATTGTGTTAACTAATCCAAGTTTATGATTATAAAAGGCTAATTGATCATCAGAAACCCATTTTGCAATTATGTTAGCACAGCTGAAAACTGTTGTCCTGATTAAAGAAGCAATAAAACTGGCCTTCTTTAGACGAATTGAGTGTCTGGAACATTAGCATTTGTGGGTTCGATTACAGGCTCAAAATGGCCAGAAACAAAGAACTTTCTTCTGAAACTTGTCAGTCTGTTCTGGTTCTGAGAAATGAAGGCTATTCCATGTGAGAAATTGCCAAGAAACTGGAGATCTCGTACAACGCTGCATACTACTCCCTTTACAAAACAGAGCAAACTGTCTCTAACCAGAATAGAAAGAGGAGTGGGAGGTTCCCGGTGCACAACTGAGCAAGAGGTAAGTTCATTAGAGTGTCTAGTTTGAGAAACAGACGCCTCACAAGTCCTCAACTGGCAGCTTCATTAAATAGTACTGACAAAACACCAGTCTCAACGTCAACAGTGGAGAGGCGACTCCGGGATGCTGTCCTTCTAGGCAGAGTTCCTCTGTCCAGTGTCTATGTTCTTTTGCCCATCTTAATTTTTTCTTTTTATTGGCCAGTCTGAGATATGGCTTTTTCTTTGCAGCTCTGCTTACGCCTACGTAGATATTCCATAAAAAAATCTGCCGTTTCCAGCTACAATAGTCATTTACAACGTTAACAATGTCTACACTGTATTTCTGATCAATTTGATGTTATTTTAATGGACAAAGAATGTGTTTTTCTTTCAAAAACAAGGCCATTTCTAAGTGACCCCAAACCTTTGATCGGGAGTGTATATAAAATGCATTTTATTGTGTATTGGTATGTTGTTTACCATATGTTCGATAGAGCAGTCACTCGTATTCAAGATGCGTTGAAGAAGCTTTGTCATATGAAATGCTCTATTCTCATGGGAGCCGGTTATTTCATTCTGTGCCTGCAGAACGGTATCTGTTGTGGACAATAAAGCACAGCTTAACACTCCTTATTATGCTATCTCTAATGCCCCACGGACTCAACTTTATTTAAAATCCTCTTAGGGGACAGACATTCCTCCAGTACTGTAATAATTCATGTGGGGCGTCAGGCGTGGCTGGACTGTTTCTTTCTAAGCTCCGTCCGTTGGGACTAATTGCTGTGTGTTGTTGGCTAATTAAGGTATTAACGCAACAGTAATGAAAATCAATGAGAGAGAAGAGCCTCTGCTAGGCTGCTGTGCTTAGCCAGCCCAGATCACACAAACATATTTACTCTTTGGTTTTGTTTAGTTTATTAATTCAACCATTTAAAAAACAAGGACACATAAAACTTGAAAAAAGCCATACATGCACATGAATAAAATCCTTGAGGATAACACAATAAAGTCTGGGACTTATTTCCATTGTGGTCCTCTTGAGACAGATGGCTAGGCAGGATCCAACACAGTTGCAGACAGTATGACAACAAGATAATAAAACATAAAAACATAGAAGAAGAACATCATTGCAGTTGCATCGTAAGGTGTGTATGGTGGTGGCTAGATGAATACATTTACCCCCAGCTAAATAAGACACGGATCAATATAAACAGCCTCAATGTGTTGACTTGTTCTGATTGCCTCCTAGTCTCCCTGCGAGCCTGCCTGCCTAGGTGCCAGTGACAGATGGGTGAAGGCTGGAGAGAAGACCAGTGTCTGACCAGTGTGTGCAGCATCAGGCAACCTTGGATTTGGAGATTCTCTCTCTGTGACGTGATCTGATAAGCTGGGTCTGAGGGTCCTCGAGTGCTTTTAAACTCAACATGTAAAGTGTTGGTCTGTGTTTCATGAGCTGAAATAAAAGATCCAGAAATGTTCCATACACTCAAAAAGCTTATTTCTCTAAAATGTTGTGCAGAAATGTGTTAACATCCTTGTTAGTGAGCATATCTCCTTTTCCAAGATATTCCATCCATCTGACAGGTGTGGCATATTAAGAAGCTGATTAAACAGCATGACCATTACACAGGTGCACCTTGTGCTGGGGGCAATAAAAGGCCACTCTAAAATGTGCAGTTTTGTCACACAACACAATGGCATAGTTGTCTCAAGTTTTGAGGGGGCGTGCAATTGGCATGCTGACTGCAGGAATGTCCACCAGAGCTGATGCCAGGTAATTTAATGTTAATTTCTCTACCATAAGCCTCCTCCAATGTTGTTTTTGAGAATTTGGCAGTACGTCCAACTGGACTCACAACCGCAGACCATGTGTAACCATGCCAGCCCGGGACCTCCACATCCAGCTTCTTCACCAGCGGGATCGTCTGAGACCAGATACACAGACAGATGATGAAACTGTGGGTTTTCACAACCGAAGAATGTCTGCACAAACTGTCAGAAACAGTCTCAGGCAAGCTCATATGTGTGCTAATCGTCCTCACCAGGGACTTGACCTGACTGCAGTTCAATGTCAATGGGCAAATGCTCACCTTTGATGGCCACTGGCAGGCTAGAGAAGTGTTTGCTGATGTCAACGTTGTGAACATAGTGCCCCATGGCGGTGGTGGGGTTATGGTATGGGCAGGCATAAGCTACGGAGAATGAACACAATTGCATTTTATCAATGGAAATTTGAATGCACAGCAATACCATGACGAGACCCCGAGGCCCTTTTTCGTGCCATTCATCCGCCGCCATTACCTCATGTTTCAGCATGATAATGTCCCATGTCGCAAGGATCTGTACACAATTCTTGGAAGATGAAAATATCCCAGTTCTTCCATGGCCTACATACTCACCAGACATGTCATCCATTGAGCATGTTAGGGATGCTCTGGATTGATGTGTGCTACAGCGTGTTCCAGGTCCCGCCAATATCCAGCAACTTCACACAGCCATTGAAGAGATGTGGGACAACATTCCACAGGCCACAATCAACAGCCTGATCAACTCTATGCGAAGGAGATGTGTCGTGCTCATGAGGCAAATACTGACTTGTTTTCTAATCCACGCCCCTACCTTAAGGTGTTTGTGACTAGCAGATGCATATCTGTATTCCCAGTCATATGAAATCCATAGATTAGGGCCTAATGAATTTATTTCAATTGACTGATTTCCTTATATGAACTGTAATTCAGTACAATCTTTGAGATTGTTGCACGTTGTGTTTATATTTTTGTTCAGTGTAAATATCTACCTCAATTAACTCGTACACTTGCACATCAACTCGGTCCTGGTACCGTATAACCACCACACCCGTGGTTACGTGTCATGACGGCAGTCAAATTCCATGTGACCGTTTAGTCCCGGTAATTAGTCTTCTCCAAGATCTGATGCTGCTGATGGTCATTAGTATCCTACCAAACTTGCTAACTGCCTGGTACTCAGCACTCTATTGTCAATCTAATAGCTCTAATTTGCTCTGACATCAGTGGACATTTTATTAAAAAATCTAATCAAACACTTCATGAGAGCCCATGAGCTCATGTTGCGCAACATTTCTAAAGACTATGCAATTGCATTGGTGACAATATTAGCCTATCACGTGTGAATGATATATTATCACTTGTTGTTATTGGAATCATAGTCGCACACCTCATGTAGCTTAGCCCATAGGCCTGTATATTTTGAGAAGGTTTGTATCACAACTAAAGTGGCCAAATGACTTCTAAAAATGAAGCACATTAATCTGCTTTACAAGGGGTGTAGATCCTAACTGGCATACATAAGCAGCGGGTGAGTTTCAAGTTTGGGGGAAGATCATTTTCACCATAAAAATGCACATTTATGATAAAAGCATTATATGCATAATCCCATTTGCGGTCACCTTTGATAATGGTGTTTTCTTGCTAATAAAACATTCACGCTTATAGCCTACTGCCATGTGCGCATTGCTGCACTTATAATGTGAAGAAATAGCCTAATAGTTTATCAACATTTTTAGCTAAACGTTCTGATCTATTGCGTCAGCCTCATTGCGTAAAAAAGGTTTTTGATGTTAATGGTTATATTAATTTGGGATCTATTGCATCCCACAACTGTCCCAAACTATGTTTGGAATATTTATTTATTGTACAGAATAGGTACATTTTTGTACTATCGAGGATAGTAGAATGACATAGGCTAGTGCTTTTGCTGTTCGCGAGGCCTACTCATCTTGTTGGCTGACAAAAAGTAAATGTGGACAGTTCTTCCAATATTTTCAATATGCAACACGGAATTGGATATGGACACGCGCAGTTGCATCCCGGATGCGTCTTCACTTGTAGCCTGTGAGAAAGACCCGATGACATAATGGAGAGCCATGTGAGTGAGAGGTGGTTCTGAGCAAGCAGCACTCAGGTAGAAGGGAATTATAGTTATTATATTCAGCCCAAGGGTACAACGGCACTGGCCGCAAAAGGCATGGATTTTTGGGGGGGCATTACGGCCACACAAAGGGGAGGCAGCCGGAAAATTTGAGGCATTATCAAGTGCTTCTCAAATTGTGAATGAGAGACTGATGAAGTGTGTACAGCCTGTGCAAAATAACAAAGTAGAGCTCAAGCCTTTCAAGCAACTTTTTTCAAATCATCATTGGAGTCGCATCATGCAGCCTTAGAATGTTAAAAATCTAAACATAGAGCACAACGTTTGTAGAACAACTAAAGTTACATGAATAACTCTAAATTAAGCAAACAGGAGTACCTATTTCTTTGTTAACCGCTCAACATAGAGTAGCCGCATGCTCTCACTCCCTCAAATTCTTTGGAGAAATCATCCTTTCAATTCTTTTCAGCTTTGTTCAATTGAAATCTTCATACTATAGAATGATATAAATTAATGCCATAGAATTCTAAGCAAATCTTGTCTGCTAAATGAACTAGTGTAGCCCACAGCCATATGGCATAGCTGGATCTTGATCTAACATAAGGACAACTCAGAGTATGCTATTCTGTTCTTCTGAAATATACTACATTTTCTTCATATCATGTTTCTTTAGACCTGTCTAAAATAAATAATGGATTCATTGTGAAGGTGTAGGCTATATTACATGGATTCATTGTGAAGGTGTAGGCTATATTACATGGATTTATTAGACTTTTTCAAATGTGGATGTTCTAAAGGTCTGCAGTAGAAGCCAGGAGATGCTAAATGTCTTTATGTTAATTACCGTGAGACTGGCAGTTATTTGCTTGACAATCACCGGCTGATGAAATTTCATGACCACCACAGCCCTACTGGTACCCCATGTACTGTATGTAGCCAAGTTATCCTCACTCATTGTGTGTCTATTATTACTTTTATCACATTTTTTATGTAACCTTTATTTAACTTGGAAAGTCAGTTAAAATTAAGAACAAATTCTTATTTACAATGACGGCCTATACCGGTCAAACCCAGACAACGCTGGGCCAATTGTGCACCGCCCTATGGGACTCCCAATCATGGCCAGTTGTGATACAGCCTGGAACTTAACCAGGGTGTCTGTAGTGAGGCCTCTAGCACTGAGATGCAGTGCCTTAGACCGCTGCCCCACACAGGAGCCAGAGTGTTTAACTGTTCTATGAGTTATCTATTTTCTTTCTCTCTGCATTGTTGGGACAGGCCCATAAGTAAGCATTTCACTGTTAGTCCACACCTGTCATTTACAAAGCATGTGACAAATGGAATTTGATTTGAGCTTCAAGGGTGACTACACTTCCTGATTTGGCCTTCTTTTTCATCAATGCTCATTAACTTCATGACTGAAGACAAACAAGAGTTGTATTGGGGGTGTGGTTTGATGTGGGTGTTTCTTGGGTGTGTCTTTGCCATTCAATCCCAACAAATATGGCCAGTAGTGAGTACAATGAGGTAAGCTAAGTTAGCTTTGCTAAGGAGTGAACAAAGTTTTTGAGGACTTCTCCCCTTCTCAAGATGGTCAGCTAATTCAGTTTTATCAAAGATATTTATAACTAACCCAAGATAGTTCATCTGTGTCGTTTTAAAATGGGAGCAAATGAAGCATAGTGGGAAGAACAAGGAAGGAGGTGCTCAGAGATAAGCACGAGATAGCTACATCCTATTGGTGCGTTCTAGCATGTATTTTCGTATTTCTGTTATGGAACGCCTTCTGTGTGAAGTGCACATGTGCAGTAACTCAATTCACTCTTGCACTCCTTGTAAATGACACACATTTTTAAAACTTTGACAAGGGGCACTTCTACAAAACTTAGTGCACTCTGTTTCAAACAGATTCTAGTTTTGGGAACAGAAAACTATATTGAGATCAGCCTTTCCTTCTATTAGAAAATCAGCAGAATATTGGCCCAGTTCCATCTCGCTCTACAGTTGAAGTTGGAGGTTTACATACACCTTAGCCAACTACATTTAAATTCAGTTTTTCACAATTCCTGACATTTAATCCTACTAAAAATGATCTGTCTTAGGTCAGTTAGGATCACCACTTTATTTTAAGAATGTGAAATGTCACAATAATAGTCAGAATAATAGTTCGATTTTATATCTTTCTTCACATTCCCAGTGGGTCAGAAAGTTTACATACAATCAATTAGTATTTGGCAGCATTGCCTTTAAATTGTTTAACTTAGGTCAAACGTTTCTGGTAGCGTTCGGCAAGCTTCCCACAATAAGGTGGGAGAATTTTGGCCCATTCCTCCTGACAAACCTGGTGCAACTAAATCAGGTTTGTAGGCCTCCTTGCTCGCACACTCTTTTTTTCAGTTCCTGCCACACATTTTCTATAGGATTGAGGTCAGGGCTTTGTGATGATCACTCCAATACCTTAAATTTGTTGTCCTTAAGCCATTTTGCCATAACTTTGGAAATATGCTTGGGGTCATTGTCCATTAGGAAGACCCATTTGCGACCAAGCTTTAACTTCCTGACTGATGTCTTGAGATGTTGCTTCAATATATCCACATAATTTTCCTGCCTCATGATGCCATCTATTTTGTGAAGTGCACCGGGTCCCTCCTGCAGCAAAGCACCCCCAAAACATAATGCTGCCACCCCCGTGCTTCACGGTTGGGATGTTGTTCTTTGGCTTGCAAGTCTCCCCTTTTTCCTCCAAATATAACGATGGTCGTTATGGACAAACAGTTCCATTTTTGTGCCATCAGACCAGAGGACATTTCTCCAAAATATCAAATCTTTGTCCCCATGTGCAGTTGCAAACCATAGTCTGGCTTTTTAATGGCGGTTTTGGAGCAGTGGTTTCTTCCTTGCTGAGTGGCCTTTCAGGTTATGTTAATAT